>NW_007726905.1:496222-529206 GCF_000696425.1 Galeopterus variegatus | reverse complement strand
TTCCACTTCTCTGTGGCCTCCCATGCGTCTCCTACAAAGGCCCCAAGGCCTGACCAGACCTTGTCAGCACTTTTAGGATTTGGGATGTGGGAAAGGTGATGAGGCTAAGAGGTCCTGAAAGAGAGTGTGTCCTGGGAGCAGTGGGGATGGTCCCAGTGCCCACGTCAGAGCCAGCAGCCTCTCATCCCCCAGCGTGCTCTCCTGTCACCCCAGCTGCAGGGATCTGAGCATATGTGGGTTTTCTGTGAGTTGGGCCATCTCCAAGGAGCCCCAGGGGCTCCTCCTTGTTCCCATAACTCTCAGCACTGCTGCTCTGGGCATTGTCTCCTCTCCCATTCCCTCCTCCTGCCCCAGCTCCCTTGGGCGGCCTTCGACATCCACCAGGGACAAGCAGGAGTGGCCACGCTGGTCTTGGTGTGCCTGCTCCTCTCCCAAATCCTTGGGTGGCCTTTTTTAAGGGTTCTGCTTCACAGACCTGAGACGTCAGAGGTCACTCAACTCAAGAGTCCGTTTCACAGATGGGAAACAAGGCTCTGAGAAGGGAAGCGACTTGCTCAAAGTCATACTGTATTGGGTACTGGGCCAGGACTCCTGGGGGACTTGGCTAGGAGGGACCATTGTGGCTCCTCTAGCCCTCCACCATGGCAGGAGGTTATTGGGATCCAGTGCTCACTACCCACCCCAGAGACCCTCATTGAACTTGAAGAGGAAACCTTAAAAATTTTTTTCTCCTCTTCCTGCAGGGCTTCATTGCTCTTTTGCAGATTTGTGTGGACAGGGTCTTGCTGAGGGAGAGAGCCCCGCTGGGGAGCCAGGGCACATCGGACCTGGGCTTAGCTCGGGGCTCCCAGCTGGGTGACTCAGGCTTCATTTCTCACCCACCTCCCTGGCACCACCTGTCCTCACCAGCAGAGGCCCCACAGGGCAGCGTGCAGGGTGCTTGGGAGCTTAAGTTCTGGGTTCAGATGTCAGCCCCCACACGAGTGACATGTAGGTGGGTGGCCATGGGTGCTATCACTGCCTGTCCTCAGAGGCCCGGGTCGTTTCTCCTCTCTCCTCTGTCTACACCTGCTTGTTGCATTCTCTCGACCCCTTCAGCCTCGGCTGCTTTTACTAAGTGTGCTGACTGCTTGCTTGTGCTCTCCTTCAATTAAAGGCAGGGCTCAAGCTACAACTCATGCTCACAAAAAGGCCAGAACTTTGCCAGACTCCGGGTCACACTGCCCAGAGAATGGGCAGGCTCTTCCAATGCAGTCTGCAATATACGGGGATTCACACCGCTTCTTCCAGGCAGTCTTCCCTGACCACCTTCACTTGCATGTGGACACACACGTTTCGCCCAGATCCCTTGTGTGAAGTACAATGGGTGGTAGTTGGTAGGAGCTTGACAAACGCATGTGCTTATCTTACTTTCGGTGCCTCCACATTGTTGCTACCAGGTGAACACACGTTTCGCCCAGATCCCTTGTGTGAAGTACAATGGGTGGTAGTTGGTAGGAGCTTGATAAACGCATGTGCTTATCTTACTTTCAGTGCCTCCACATTGTTGCTACCAGGTGAGTGGTGGTCATTTGTTCTCGTCTTCATACGTTTAGTGATTTCTCTCAAGTGTCTTCTGTGCTGAGCCTTGTAGGTTGCACAGAATGAGTTCCTACCAGCTGTTCAGCACAGTCGGGTGTTTTACACAGGATGTCTTTCATAATCCTTATAACCATCCTCAGGGGGAAGAATGATTAATTGTAATCCCCATTTGACAGGTGGGTTCACTGAAGCTCAGAGAAAAGGCACATGTCGATTTTAGGTTATTTAGTGTAGGAGCTAAAAGTCCATTTAAGACAGTAGTGCAGAGGACAAAATGAGGCTCTATGGCTCCCAGCAGAGGGGAGAGGGCAAAGGTGAGGGGAGACCTGCGGGTTGGGGGTGCAGTGTGTTCCACCTCACCAAGGACTTGGGAATGAGGCATAGGAGCCTTTATTCTTACCTGTAATCCCTCCTCTGCTGCTCATTTGCTGTGTGACCTTGGGCGATCTCCTTTCCTTTTCTGGGCTTGTAAATTATTGCACACTCAGATAGTCCATCTTTGGATTTTCTGGAAACCCCAGCAGCAGAGCAATTGTGTGCGGAAAGTAGCTGTTTATTGGTTCCAGTGCTGTCCTTACCCTTTAAAGTCTTCGTAAGAGTGTCAGGGAGTGGGAGAGGGGGCCATGGCCCAGCTGAAATGGTCACTGCCGTGTTGAAGACTCACCACCAGGCTGAGGATCTGGAAGAAATTCCTGTTTGCTCACAGGAAGGTGCCAGGCAGGCCCTCATGGACTCACAGGCCCCATCAGTATGAGTACAGGGCCACACTTCCCAGAGTCCCCTCCCCACCCAGAAACCAACAAACCATGCAGCATGGACCAGGTCACTCCCCATTGCTGGGCATCAGTTTCCCCATTTGTACCAGGAGAGGAGAGGAGACAATTTGGACCTGTGGTTTTCAGACTCTCTCAGGCACTGCATGAGGGATGGGATAGCTTTACTTTGATGTATTTTAGATGTTGGGTTAACAGTAAGATTCTTTATGGGTGGAGAAAGAGGAGTGTGTGTTCCACTGCTAAATAAGACAACCAATTTTTTAAGAACCAAGTAGACAATCTTTCTTCTCAAATCCCTTTTATGATAGGGACATTACTTGTATTGAATCGTCCTTAATGACACCCTGGGGACTGATGCAGGGAACCCTGGATGTCATCTGTAAGGGGGTGGATGGGGTGCTGGGTAGAGGACATAGGGCTGGATCCTGAGTGTGGAAGGCTTTGTCCACACTTGCTCACAGGTCCATGATATCGCCACTGTAGCCATCTGCTTACCTGGGTTCTGGATGGAAGAGCCTCCAGCTCGTCCCTGGGCTTTGCAGGTGTTCTGTGTTTTACAAGGTGCTTTCCTGTCCGTCTCCACTGTTCTGGCGCTTGGCTCTGGGCAGTGGCTGCTGTTATCACCCTATTTTAGGAATGAGGAACGAGGCTCAGGGAGGGCGGAGCCTGGCCACCCGAGGTGCGCTGCAGGGTCATCCCAGCAAGTGAGGGGGGCATTTTCCCCCTCCCTGGGCTGAGCTGGGCTGAGCCAGGCTTGGCCTCCACCTCCGTGTAGGGCTTCAAGCCAGGGGAACCCACAGTGGGGTTAAACAGAAAGGCCTCCTGGAGGAAGGAAAGGATTCCCAGAGTTCTGTGCTTCAAGCCATTTTGGTAAAAAAAACCTAATTAGAGGTGACAATGGTGACTTTGTCTGTGTGTTCACTTTTTCCTCTCTCTTCCCCACACCTCCCCCTCCTCTCTGTCCCTCATCTGTTGTATCCATGGGAAAACTAGGTAACGTTATAATTACTGAAAATATTGTGGGTCTGTGGAAACTGGGGGAAGGGGTGCCTGGGAGCGCAGGAGGCCCTTTTTTAAAAAAAATTTTTTTTTTAGGTTTTATTTTATTTTTTCCCTTTCGTTTGGAAAAGGAGCCCTTTGCAGTCATGCTGTCACAGTTAAAATAAGGTTTAAATTACAGGCCAGCCCGTGGCTTTTCCCCTTTCTTTCAGAATTTTTGCCAACTTGCAATTTACTTAATGAAATCCTGCTATTCCGTTTAACGGGGATATTTTTTGCAGATGTTGATTTAACTTAGCTTTGCAAAATATGTGAACTGTACCGTTTCTTTTCCTATTTTTAACGGTTTCAGGATTCTATTCAGCAGCTCCACCGGCTCTGCCATGCCAACAGTGGTGTTTACTCCCATCCCTTGAAAATATTTGTTTTCCATCATTCTGTCTGCCCTCCCCCACTCCCACGTACCCATGAAGGGAGGGGTCCTGCACACATGGAAGAATCTTCCAGTGCAGACTCAATCAGGTTTAGTAACTGGTAGAATTGGACTGATGGAGCCGGAAGGGAAACCAGAGTTTCTTATAGTCCAACCCCCTTGGTTTGAGGAAAGTGAGACTCAGAGTGGTGAAGTAACTTGCTTGAAGTCACTCAGTGAATTAGGAGCATGGTGGTTTGACAGAGGTGAGGGAGGGGGTTGGGAGGCGCTTGCCTTGTGGCTGTTTTGGCTGTTTCTTCTCCTTAGGAAGAGACCTTCCTCCTCCCCTGCAAAGAGCTTTGGGCTTGACCCTCACGTGTTGGGGGGGAAGTTCTGCTTCATGTCTACCTGAAGCAGTTGTGGTGTCACAGAAAAAAACCCCGACTGGGAGTCCTAAGACTTGGGGGTGGCGGTGGGGGGACTTCTGCTGCTGACTACTTCTGTGTCCTAAGTACAGTGCCTAACCTCCCCGAGCCTCAGTCTCCCCATCTGTACAGTGTAGGTGATGGTTCCCGTCTCCTAGTACTGTCATAAGGACCTAGAGGAGGAGGCTGGGGTGAGATGCATGAGGCACAGCAGGTGTCTGGGGAAGGCTTTTTAAAAATCCTCATATGCCGCCAACTCCGATACCCAGGGTAGGGCACGGGAGGAGGCAAGGTGTGTGTCCTGGGTCGTCTCTGCAGGAGTGAATCTGGTGTCTAGGGGTGCCTGGGATCCCTGTCAAACACAGCAGGAGGTCCTCTTCCCTTTCAATTTGGGGACCTCCTCTGGCCACTCTTTCCTTAACGGGGCATCACTCAGAATGACAGAGCCTCAAAGGGGCTTGAGAGAGTGGATACATTATTTAGGCCAGGGAAGCAAGCAGAGGCCCAGAGGTGGCATGGGACTTGCCAGGGGTTGGGGACCTCCTCTGGCCACTCTTTCCTTAACGGGGCATCACTCAGAATGACAGAGCCTCACAGGGGCTTGAGAGAGTGGATACATTATTTAGGCCAGGGAAGCAAGCAGAGGCCCAGAGGTGGCATGGGACTTGCCAGGGATGGAGGTGAACCCAGGGTCTCGCTGCCTGGGCCATAGCGTCACGCCTGGGTGCTCAGGGGCATTCAGTGGGACCCCTTGGGCTGGCATCTCTCCCAGACTCCCCAGGTGGGGGGCTGGTCTGCTTTGATTCCAGCCCCTCTGGGCCTTGCCCCTCAGTGTCTTGGAGGTCCTGTCTGGCTCTGACCTTCTGGAAAGGGCTAAAGGAAATTCCGGAGGTGGGGCCAGCTGGGAGAGACATGGGGCAGCAGTTCAGTGCTCCGAGGGGGCACGGCTGGCCCTGCCCTGAGCACTGCATTCTGCATACACACCCTGGATGCCGGAATGTCCGCCAAGCTGCAGAGGAAGTGCTGGCAGGATAACAGAGCAGTGGGCGGATTGTGACAGGCCTGGGCACAGGGGACTGGGCTCTCAGGCCCGGCTGGGGTCCAGGAGGGATGGCTGCCTCAGGCACACTTGGTTACCTCAGAGAGCAGCCCAATGCCAGAGGGGCTGGCTTCTTGTTAGTCTGCCTGAGAGGGGCGCAGGACCCTCCTTGAAGCAAACTCCATGTTTACTCCACTTTCATAAAGTTGTTTTCCTTTGTGTCTGCGGTGGAGGCAGTAGGTAGCAAAGTGTGACTGGAACTTTTGTTGACCGAATAATTCATCATAGAGATCCTTGTATATTCATGACTCTTGGTTCTTGTAAACTTTCTTTTTTATTATTAAATGTGAATTCATATGTGATTGTATAAGTAATACAGTTATATTCTATGTAAAATTCAAAACATACTGATAATATGGAAGTCTCCCTTTCTTCCCCATTCAACTTTACTCCTGAGAGTTAACTACTCTAAAACTCAGCAGGATGAAAACAACAAAACCTGGTAAATTTAAAAAGCACGTAACAGTATGGCAAGCCCAAGCTGTAGTAACAATAAATATTAATGTGTTAAAATAATCTATTAAAAGATAAAAGCTCTCAGACTGTATTTTTATAAATTCAGCTATATGCTAATCTAGAAAGAGTCACACCTAAACAAAATTATATAGGAAAGTTGGAATTAAAGGGAATAGGAAAAACAGACATACAAGTCAGCATTAAATAAAAAGAAAGTGCAGCAGTATTAACATGAGGTAATATAATTCTAGGCAAAAAAGCATTTAGAGGAACAAAGAGACATCTTTTACATAGATTGGGGCAGACTTTTTCTCTCAAGCGTCAAATAGTAAACATTTTAGGTTTCACAGGCTATGTGGTCTCTGTTGCAATCAATCAGCTCTGCCATTGTAGCACACACCATCCATAGACAATACATAAATACACACCATGCTCCAATAAAACTTTATTTACTAAAACAAGTGGCAGGGCAAATTTGACTTTTGCTGACCTCTTATGGAAATCAAAGCTAAAATGATCACTAAGATATAATAATCAAGAATTTTTGTTCACCTGACAGCATAGCTGTGAAACATCTAAATGAAAGATGGATAGAAATAAAAAGAACATTAGACAAACCCCTAGAAAAATGGGGCTTTATAATAGTGCTTTAAGAAGTTGACAGTTCTAGTAAACAGAGACAAAAAATTATGAATAACATAGCAAATCTGTTGATGTACATATATGTGTGTGTGTGTCATATAAGACAAACCCCTAGAAAAATGGGGCTTTATAATAGTGCTTTAAGAAGTTGACAGTTCTAGTAGACAGAGACAAAAAATTATGAGTAACATAGCAAATCTGTTGATGTACATATATGTGTGTGTGTGTGTGTGTGAAGACCAATAGGTTCACTGTGTTATAAATATATATAATATATAGGTCATGTGTGTGTGCATGTTTATATATGCTTGTCCCACTATACTATGCTGGATCTTCATTCACTCCTTGTATTTTTTAAACTAGAGTTGTCTGTCTTATCTCTAAATGGGCTTGACAAAGACCAGGAAAGAAAGCTCTGTATCTTCAGCTTTGGGTGCTTTGTATAGTCCTAGAGTTTGCGCTTATGGAATTCACCTGTCTTCTGGTATTAATCACATCCAGTTGTCAGCACCAGGTGGGATCCAGAAAGTGTGTGCATGTTTATATATGCTTGTCCCACTATACTATGCTGGATCTTCATTCACTCCTTGGATTTTTTAAACTAGAGTAGTCTGTCTTATCTCTAAATGGGCTTGACAAAGGCCAGGAAAGAAAGCTCTGTATCTTCAGCTTTGGGTGCTTTGTATAGTCCTAGAGTTTGCGCCTATGGAATTCACCTGTCTTCTGGTATTAATCACATCCAGTTGTCAGCACCAGGTGGGATCCAGAAGCAGTGTGAGACAGGGCCCCGCCCTTAATGAGCTAATGGTCTTTTGGGGTGTGCATACATGAAACAGTGGGTAGATGGTTGGGTCCTGACTCTCCTTTTTCAGCACCTTGCCATGGCTTCCTGTGCTACAACACAACCCAAGTGCTCACTCCCAGTTGGATATTCAGGGTCTTGCATGAGCTGGTCCCCAGCCAGCCTCTGCAGAATCTTCCTCACCAGCCCTTATGTGGGTCTGTGTCTTCTCCTGCCTGTGTGCCTTTGCCCATGCCGTTCCCCACACACCTGGAATGCTGCTTGTCCTCTCCATCCTTCCGCCCCTCTGCATGGCACTCAACCTTCAGGTCTCTGATCATGAAGCCATTCTCCTTCCCTAGATGGATTTGGTGTCCCTCTGTTCCTTGTCTTGCTGCTCCTCATTTATAATGGTCTTTTGTGGCCATGTCTTTTCTTCCTGCTAGACTTGCAGCTTTGCAGGCAGAGATGTGTCGATCCCCTGGCACCCTGCACAGAACAGTGCTGCGCACATCATCGGCGCTAGGAAGTGCCTGCAGAATTCAGGGAGGGGGGAATAAGGCAGCATGGTGGAGACCCCCCCCCCCGCATGCTGCACATGGTCAGAACAGAGTGGTCACACTGGATGGTTGTGAATCCTGACACCACCCTTACAACCGTGATGACCTTGGATTGGTCAGGAGGCCTCAGTTTCCTTCTCTGTAAATTTTTCTCATCTGTAAAATGGGACAGTTAATAACATCTACCTCATAGGGTGTCTGTGAGAACATGGTGGGCTTGCGGTATGTGTTGGCTATTACTACGTTAGTCCCCTTTCAAGAATTCATTATCATGGGTGCTCTTGATCTCATGTCACAGATGGGGAAGCTGAGGCCCAGAGAGGCTAAGGCCGTTCATCCCAGACACACAGCTAAGAAGTGGCAGAGCTGGGATTTGAACTGAGGTCCTTAATTTCGAATCCCACAGGGAGGTACATGCCATCCTGAGGGCCTGTCCTCAAACAGCCCAGACATACTGAGTCAGGGCCATCCGCGGTGGCTCCAGAGTGTCGCCTTCCCGGCCAGTCTCCCAGGACTGGCGCTGGGACCAGCCACGTCCATCTAATGCTAGGAAGTGGATCTGGTTTGGGCTCCTTCCTGCTCCTGTCATTGCTCCCTCAAGGAAGCAGCTCTCCCACCTCTGTGCCAGACAGTTGTACCCTCTGCTTGCTGGGATCATGACATTCAGAGCCAGAAAAGGGGCCTCCTAAATCTTGTTAAAAACATAGATTCCTGGGCTCCACCCAGGACCCATGAATCAGAATCTCCAGGGGTGGGGCCTGGGAATCTGGACATAAGGGCCCAAAGTAGGAGCAACATTGGCTCTTTAACCCTTTTATTCTTTGGTGGGGGAGCTGGGATTCAGAGAGGGGTCTGCATTGCTGGGAGAGATCCAGTGGGCCTAGGGGCCTGGAAAGCCCCTCCCTTGATTCGCCTGGGCTATGGCTGCTGACAATTCCTAGCACTGTCCCTGTCCCTCCCCACCCTCCTCCAGCCTCAGAATCTCTAGGAACTGTACAATGGACATGGTTGCGAACGGGTGTGCAGAGAGAGGCCTTCTGGAAACGCAGGCTCTGCTCGCAGACTTCCTGTGTCTTACAATGTTATCTTCAGAATAGGAAACTTTGCCCCATTTTTGCAACGCACATCCTTTGCCTGAGAGTCGGTGGCGGTGCCGGCCAGCCGGGCGGGTCACTTCTCAGGCACAGGCAGGGAGTTGCTCCGACGGTGATGCGAGGAAGGACTCTCTCCCTGCTACCCACAAGAACAAACAAACAGACAATTTTGCAAAAATAATTCATGTTGGCTGGACTCATCAGTGTTATTTGTCTCAGTTCCTCCAGCCCCGTAGTGTCGAGGATGGGGGACTTCCTCAGAGTTAGGAGCCCCAGCTGCAAAGTCCCACCTTGCTGGGTGACCTCAAGCCTCACCCAGGCTTGAGGTCACCCTTGATTTTTGCCCTCTGAGCCTCAGTTTCCTCTTCTGTAAATGGAGGAGGTTGCGCTGAATGATCTTTAGTTCAGCAATTCCCCAAGAATCCCTTTGATTCCCCTAATTCCCTCCAAGTTTTTCTTCGAAATACGCATACATTGCAATTAGATGGAATGTTCCACAGCACTCCAGAGTTTTCAGAGCTTCTACCAACCCGGGAGTGGCATGCCTGCCGTGCCACAAGACAGTCACGTGACCCACTGCGGATTCCAATCAGCAGGGTCCATTTTGAATCTAGAACAGGGAAATGACTCTCACAACTCACAGGAGTGGGGCTTTCTACAGGCTTGCAGTTAGCACAGGCCCGGGCTAGTGCTCACCTACAGGCCAGCAGCAAAAAATGTTTATGTTGTTCTTCCAGTCTGAGGGAGGGCTGCTTTGATATGAGGGAAAAAACGATATGCGTATAGCCCACTAAATAACTTAGACCCCCGGGCTAGTGCTCACCTACAGGCCAGCAGCAAAAAATGTTTATGTTGTTCTTCCAGTCTGTGGGAGGGCTGCTTTGATATGAGGGAAAAAACGATATGCGTATAGCCCACTAAATAACTTAGACCGACCAGAAGGAGTGATGTTTGCAAGAATGAGAGTCTCCCTGATTTCCCTCGATGTCCCATTATTTTCTCCTCACTTCAGCCTCCAGTACTTCCCTCACCACAGAATTATTAATTCCTGCAGGGAGCCGTGTAGGTGCACCCTTGCACACAGTAGGCATTTAGTGAGTGAGGGCGAGGAGCCCAGCCTCCCAAGCAAATGCTCTTCTTGCATCTCAGTGGCACTTTTATTGGCTGGAACCCAAACCCACAATGAGTGGTTCTTGCAAACATCCTACCCACTCTTTCCCCTCAGGGAATGTGCCTCCAGGGTTTCTGGGTGGAGCTCTATGTGTTCAAGGCCTGGGCAGGACAGCTCTCAAGACTGGGTGGGAGAGCTGGCGGGGGGGTACTTTGGGAACTCTGGGGAGAATGACCTGCTAGGAAGTGGTTCTTGGAGGGTCTTCACAGATAAGTGAGTTGGTCTTCCTGTTTTAGGGGAGATGTCTTGAGGAGGGAGAGGGATGGATCAAGTGGATGTTCAAATTCCAAAGTCAAGGGTGAAGAAACCTTCTGATCCAACCGTGTAGCTTATGAAAAGTCATCCATAGAACCCATGGTGTCTGCGGCAGGACATGTGCATCGTGGCAAGCCAAGCCTCAGTGTTTTTGTTGGTCTTACTTGATAGCAATTTTTGAAGCCCAGGGAGAAGGTGCAGAGTAGTTGGTGGGGGAGGGAGGAAAAGTGTCTGCCAGTACACCTGGCTTCCCTGCCCCGAAGGATGAGTCCTCCCCATGGGACACAGCAGAGAGGCCCCTGCCAGCCCTGGGATTCCCCTGTGAGGCTGGTCCTTTCACCCAGTGGGTACTGTCAGGGTCCTGGTGAGCCAGAAGATGGCTGAAATGCCCACGAGGGAAGCAGCAGCAGGGCCTCCCCGTGGCCGGTGGTCTCAGTAGGCTCTGCTGAGCAGCCCTGGAGTTAGAAGGTGGGGGGAGAAGGACAATCTTCTGGCCTGGAGGCTGGGCCCACTCCCTACCCAAGGTCAGTATGCCACTTAAAGGGGCTTTACGTTCCTCAGGGGTGCTTAGGCTGGCAGGCTGTGGGGTAGCGCCAGGACAGGGCACCCTGGGGAGACTGGCGGCTCTGGGTCTCCCTGGCACAGGTCCAGCCCCCACGTGTCCAGAGACACAGGCGGTTGCTCCTGACTTGGTGCCCTTGGGGACCCGTCCAGCCGGAACCTGCCATTCTCCCATCAGTGCCACCTCCCCGACTTGGCAGGGCTGTGTCCTCAAGCTGGAGCAGCCCTCGGTATTTCCAGCTTGGCCCCCTGCCCACCTCCCTGGGGCCTTGCAGTCTGTCCCTCTCAGGCCAGGACCAATGCACCCTCTTGGCTTGATGGCTTCACAGCCTCACCCGACCCTCTTCCTCCCTCCCCCGCCCCCCATGCTTCTCTGTGCGCCCCTCACCCTGCCTACATTATTATTGACCAGCCCAGAGTTGAAAAGGCTATGCCCTTTTGATGGCTTCACAGCCTCACCCGACCCTCTTCCTCCCTCCCCCGCCCCCCATGCTTCTCTGCGCCCCTCACCCTGCCTACATTATTATTGACCAGCCCAGAGTTGAAAAGGCTATGCCCTTCCAGAGAGAAAACATGGGGCCTTGCTAATTTGTAAGTCACCGAGGAGGCCCCAGACAGGCCGTCCTTGGTTCACCTACTGCAGTTGACGCCTGAGGGGTTTCCACACAGGGGTGAGGCCCCTCCCTGCCCGCGCTCACGTGGAGTGCCTGAGTTGGCAGGGTCCCCTGGCTGAATGCCTGAGGAAATGCTGCTTCTTTAAGATGGGCATGGAGACAACAGGGTGGCATGCTGGCCTGCCAGAGCCAAGGGCTACTGCTCCCTCCTGGTCGACCAATGGCTACCAGAGCAGGGCTGAGAAAGCTCAGCCATCCAAGTGACTTCCTTTCCAGATCACAGAAAAAAAACACTGACAACTCAGGGACTCCTCACTAATTCGGGTGGAATGGGTGGTAGGTGATTGGAAAGGATACCGTCCAAGAAACCAAGTTTTGTGATTTTTGAGTACCATGGACTGTGATGCTAACCGGATAACGTTTCCTGTTAGAGGTCACTGGGAGATGTGCTTCAGTGAACAGATAAGAGCGATGTGTAATGGTACGCCCCTTGTTTATACAGTGCTAGTAGCATAAACAGTTCTCCTGAACCTTATTTATATTTTGCATTTGTTTATCAAAACTTTTTTTTAAACTTCGACCCAGCTGCTTTCAGAATTATTACAAACTCTGGATTTATGAGTCCTAATTAATGGTACTTTATTGTATGTGCACAATAATTTATCTTGGCAGTGTGCGTGCTTTATCCAAAAGCCTCAGTGCTTAGGGTAAGACAAGCCAAAAGACAGAAGTGTCCCTTCCTCCCCAGAGTATCAGTGTTGTATGAAGATTTAGGGGTCAAGACACTTTCAGATCAAAAGCGGTCATATATAGAGTAGATAAAGCATGAGATTCAAAGGTCTTTCCTAGACTCCAGCTGAGGGTGTTGAGTCCCAGGAGCCCATGGGTTGACTGGCTCAGCGGACACTCCAAATGAGGCTGAGATACTGTGGGGTGTGTATGGGGCTAGAGGAGAAAGGTGACCAAAAGGATACTTGTTGACAATTACCACCAATAACACATGCTTATGACCTGAAAGGTTCTGCTATCATTTTCATCCTTCTTTGGTCTCATGGCTTAATTTTGACCTTCCTGCACCTGGCATCTGCCATTCAGCATTACTGCTGACATGAAGTGCCCATTCTAAGTCATAACTTAAAGGCGGGAAAGACCTTTATTACATTCAGGAGCTTAAAATACTGCTTAGCGCAAGGGTTATGCACTAATCTCAGGGAGGAGCTGTGCTCTGATATCACTGTCACAGGGCTACATTTCACACCGAGGCTGGTCACCTTGTTTCTCAGGGTGTTTGTCTATGCAAAGGCCTCCCAAAGACTCAACGCAGACAAAGAGGGGTGTGTCATACTTCCATCCTCTTCCTCACCACCCCTGAAGATGCCTGAGTGACTTTAATAAACCTGAGTTGCTGCCTTCCATGCACCCCACCTGCCTGACGCTTTCTTCATCCAGCGAGGATGAAGCGAGCAGAAGAAATGAGAATTGACCCCTTCTCAGCCCAGCTCAGGGCTGCTGCTTAGCTTTGTTTTAAGTCTTGCTGTCTCCCTTTCTGGCTAATGAGAGTTACCAGAGGGGAGGGCTCCCCACTCACCCCTCTGTACACAAACACACAGACAGCAGCCTTGCATGAACCCACATTTCACAGGCGAGAAACAGAGGTGTGTTGTGGCTTTCGTGGCTTTATGGTGACGGTGGCACACAGGTTGGGCTGGCGCTGTGAAATGGAGTTGGGAAAGGAGGCTTCTGGGTGTTTGGGTTTTCTGCTGTTATTTTTAACTCTGGTTTTAAACGTCCTTTCTTGCAGCCGTGGCCGCAAGACAGGGCTGGGAGGTTGTGAGATGCTTGATGTAACTAAAAGGGCCTGGCCTGCGAGTTCCCCACCGAGGAGGAAGTGGTTAGGTGGCCAGGAATGTAACCTGCACCTCCCAGATTAATTAATAATTGAGAGCTGGCCCCCAGCCAGGCGGAGCCAGAGAGATACACTGAACAAAGAGTGGTTAACTACAGTGGGGGAAGGAAATTTTGACTTTGCCTGTGGCTAAAAGGGAAATTCACAATGGCCATGATTTATGGGCTGTGTTACTGAGGATCCTCCTTAGTGGGCCTGACTTGGGCATGTGCTCTAGGAATGCAGAGGCTAGCGGCCTGCAGGGCCATTTGTGCCCACGGGGAAGGGAGGAGGAAGGGGTGGGGCTAGTGTGGCAGGCGCCAGCCTCATAAAGGAGGTGCAAGTCACACCCGTGGGAGATGCCAGGGACTTTGCTGACCACCTGTTGGAACGAGGTACAGGCTAGAGAAGTTGAGTGCCTTCCATTACGTACTCTGTGAAGAGGAATGGAGGAGTGGCTGTGGAGTCTGGCTACCCTGGTTTCGAATTATGCTTATTGGCTGTGTGACCTTGGGCAGAGGGCTTTGCCTCCCTGAGCCTCCATGTCATCCTCTGTAAAATTATACCTGCCTCCTAAGATTGTTCTCAGCATTAAATGAGATGGGATATGTGGCTAGCAGGTGTTCAGTAGCAACTGGATTCCCAAAGGATGACTGGAGACAAGGCCAGCGATGACAAAGTACTCTAAGGAGGGTCATTCCTCTCTGCTAATGTTTGCTGGGCCCCTGCATGCCAGTTGCGTGCTGCTTGCTAGGGTAGAGTAGACCCCACGAGAGCCCCTGCAGGCTTCCCCATGACTCAGGAAAGGCACGCCTTTCTCCCCTCTATCACACAGGCCCCTGTGGCTGCAAACAGCCCTCCAGAAGACAGTTCCGGAAGGCACTTGGGCATTGCCATCAGTTGGGCTCAGCCCAGATGTCTTCCTGGGCCTCTGGTCTTTTCGAGAAGAAATCAAGGATGATGAGCAGGATGGTGGAAAGCAAGGCAGACACCCCTCTTAGCTGAAGAGTTAGTTTTGGGAATGGAAGACCAAATAGAAGCAGAGTTGACAGTGTGGCCATTGCTGTCACGTTATCACTGCGTTGGTTTTAGTTGCACAGTGTGTGCCTGTGTGTATCCAGACACAAGCTTAAAGAATTCCTGTGAGAGATAGGGGACTGTTGCTGAGGTGATGGCTCGTTTTTTTCCCAAGATGCTTGGTGGAAGGAGCATCTTATCCCACTTCCTCATTAACCTTGTGGACCGTGGGGCAGTCACCCAACCTCTCTGAGCTTTATATTCCATAACCTAAAGCACAGTCATCTATGAATGGGCTCGCAGAATTGGAAAACCCTCCACAGTTAAAAACAGCATCCCCCCATTGCCATCAGTGAGGACAGAGCCACCTTCTCAGCATGGACTATAGGGGCTGTGGGAACCAAGCTTGGCCTCCTTCTGCATTGGAAACCAGTCTTGGACTTGGGGTTGAGGTCTCTGTGGGGCTGTGTTGACCTGGTAGCTTAGTGGGGTGGACGTACCGGTTGGCTTCCTCTCTCCTCTGCACCCCCCAACCCCAATCAAACAAGCCTGCCCTTTCCAAGCAGCTTGGGAGCGTGGGCACGGACTGCACTGAGCAGCTTTGACTTGTCTGCACAGTAGTACAGCCACAGACAGTAGATGGGTGGCTATGGTAGAGCCGTGAGCTTTTGCTAAGCCAGTAGGTCATTTTGCAACACTTTTGTAGGGAATGTTTAAATCTCATGTTACTGCATTTTCTACCTCATATGTTAGTATTCAGTTGGGGATAAGTGATCTCTGTAGTCAATATTAGCTTTTTGCTTATTATAAAGCACTCCTGTTTTTTTTTTTTTTCCTTTTTGTCTTTTTTTACTGACTGGTAACGGGATCACAACCCTCGGTGTCACGCCCGTACCGGGGACCGGCAACGGGATCACAACCCTCGGTGTTGCACCCGCACCGCGCTCAGCCAGTGAGTGGGAACTGGTCTCCATATGGGATCCGAACCCTCGGCGGGAGCGCCGCCACGCTCCCAAGCGGCGCACTCTCCAGTGCGCCACCGGGCCGGCCCTAAAGCACTCCTGTTTGTTCCAGAAATATACAAGAATGATCCAGGCAACCCTCACTTTAAGAAAGTCCAGTCCATAGGCCTTTGCATTCACTAAAGAGGCATGTATTGTGTATCTTTGTTTTACAAAAGTATATTTTAAAGGAAAGGATTTAATGCAAAAATTATTTTAAAGTTGAACGCCCCACCTCTGGTACTTTAATTTTGGGGTGTTTATCCCAAGCTGTATCTTTAGTGTAAATCAAGGCAGGTGTATTTGACTTGCGAGGGTCACATGATACTGTCTAGTTGGTAAATAACAACAAGCTGCTATTTGATGAGGCTTATTTATGAGAGCTTTGCAAATAAGAAGAATGCTACCCCACCCCATTCTTTGGCTCTTCCATTCAAAGCCATGCTCCCTGTTCCCTTTACCCTCATACACTTAGGAAGCCAGAGAAATTAAATCTACCCCCATTGCCAGACAAGATGATTGTAGGCTTTAGGCAATTTTGTCTTTTTTTGAGCCTTGCATATAGTGAGCTTGTTTGGCATTCCATTGACCCTGCCGCATCATGAAGATCTGCAAGTAGGGGCAATGCTTCTCCCCCTTTTCCTCACCTCTGAGTGTCAGTGGTATCATCTGTTAAATGGGAACTGTATTGCCACTGTGCCTTTTTCAAATCAGAGGGTGTGGGGGTGAAGACCAGGTGATTTCCCAAGAGGATTTCAACCCTTGAATGTAAAATTCCATTCAGCACCCCATTGCTAAGAGTACCCTTGGTAGGCTGCAAGGCGCCGGGTCCCTGGGGAGGGGAGGCAGCGATGAGGCCTGCCGAATCCCTGCTCAGTGGTGAGTTGGTGGAGACACATACCCTTCTGTTGACAGCTTAAATGAGAGTGTCACAGAGAAGGGGCATGTGGTTCAGACCCAGGGGCTAAGGAGGGCTTTTCAAAGGACGGTGGAGCAAGATTCTGACAAACCCTGGGGGATGGGAAAGAAAACCCATCATCATTGAGTGCCAATCACTGTCATTAGGTCCTTCTCTAAAACCCCTCAACCCCTTAGAATTAGGTGTTCTCCTAGAGGACTTCTGAAGGCTGGCTGAATGGGTGTTTGACATGGGCAGTTGTTCAGGGACCCTGCTCAGGAGGGATCTCTGCTTAATTTAATGCCCAGCTTTCACCATCTTGAAATTCTTCATTTGTGAACTAGGGGCCCTGCATTTCATTTTGCACTGGGCCCCCAAAAGTATGCAGCTGTACCTGGCCCTCAGAGACGTAATCACCTGCCCACAGTGACACAGCTGTGAGGATGTGCACCAGTTCACCTCTCCACTACCTGTGGTATTAGGGAGCCTTCCAGATCCAGAGAGTGGGGCGGACAAAGTACACACCGAGGAGGGTGTTCAAAGCTCAGGGAGCTGGTGAGGCCAGGGATTTGAGGGGGCTGGGCTGTGGGTGCCTTGCCTGGTTATCCCCCTGGGATGTGGGTGCCTGCTCCTGAGAGCTGAGACAGGCTGATTGAGGGCAGTTTTTAGGTACTTTGCTTTTATGGCTTTATATTGGGTCCAAGTAGAAGTCTGTGGCAGGAGGTTTGCCAGTAAAACTCAAACTATCTTTGGGAAATAAAAGAAAAATGGAGGTGCCCGAATTCTCCCAGCTCTGGGAACCTGCAGGTTGGGGAATGTGCCAGAGATGGGCTTCCTTGAAGCACACCACCATCTGCTGCAAACCAGCATCCCTGCGTTTCTGACGCACACGCAGGCTGTCCTTCTCTGAACCCCCAAAGGGCCGATTTTGTTCTCTGTGGTCTTGGATTCACCACAGAAGTCAGGGACCGGGGCGGGTTCAGTCAGTGAGCTTGGGCACATAAAGCCTGAGATAAGAACCCAGGCTCAGCCTGGCTTAAAGACAACAACCCTGAAGACTAGTGAGGGTCCTGGCTTATGTGCGAATTCAGCGGTTTGGCCATCAGCAGTGCAGACCCATAGGCCAGGAGGATTTGGGGGCCCCTTCTGTTCTCACAACTGCCACCTCTTTCCTGGGGACCCAGTGGTATTTTAGAATCTTTCCAGGGGCAATAAGAAAAGCAAGGCTTTCCCACCCCAGGTGGTTTCTGAGTAAGAAAACAAACAAATATACTCTAGAGTTTGACTTTGTGATAAAACAAAAGAGGACTTGGAATGGGAGCAAAGTTCAGAGCCTTTTGTTGCAGAAACTGGTTCCTTCTCAAAACGCAGGCTGACTTTATAAGCTGCTTATCTTGTGCTGTCCCTCCCTTTGCAGACACTTTTCACGTCCTTCCCTCCTGGGATACAGGGAACCAGAGCTGTCTCACCTGGGTCCCCAGGGGTCTGAGGGCATTCCCTGCCTTGCTTTCCAGGTGGTCTTTTTCTTTTCAGGCTTCAGTTGTTGGGGTTTCCTTTAGGAGGGCAGTGTTTCTGATGTCGTCTGATCAATCAGCTCTCTGGTGGAGGAGATAGCTCTGATGCCAGCCCCAGTGTGGCTCTTCAAAGTCGCAGCTGCCTGCAGAGAGTGTTGTTAAGAGGGGAGCTTGGACCACAGAGCACTGGAGCCTGGGAAGAAAAGCCACGCTACCTGGACCAGGGGACCTGTTCCCGGGAAGCAGGTCCCCAGGTTTTCTCCTCTCGTGGGTTCCCCTGCCTGCTGGAATGGTAGGGCCTCATAGCTCCTGGGGAGACAGCATCTGGAGGAGATACTGAGCAGCCCTGGGTTTTAGGGCCTGAGCAAGAGCTTGTTTTGTGTCAGGGTTGCAAGGTGAGTTCATCTTTTCAGGATTTGTTTGAATACTGCATGAAATAAAAGAATGGAAATGTTACCCATCTCAGCCCAGGCTGCCACTTTGTTTCACCAGAGACGTGGGGCCGAGCAGACCAGGGTCAGGGTGTCAGGGCTGAAGGAAAGGCTTTTCTTCAGGGCCTTTCAGGCCTCTCCCTCAAGGTCTGTGGCAGTCCAGCCAGGCGGCTGCTGACTAGCATGATACCCCCAAACTCTCCTAAACTCCTCCTGGGATTGGGGGCTTGAGGACTTCCCAGAAGAGCAGAGGAGAGAGGACGGGTTCCGGTTTAGGCTGCCAGCCAGGATTCTCACACTGCACTGCTGTGTGGCCCTCCGACTTTGGGTCTGTCCTGAGAACGGGGATGATTCTACCTGGATTCTACCTCCTGGCCGTCTGAAGTTCAAAAGGGATATGAATGAAGAGCACTGGGCAATGAGCCCTCCCACCCCCCAGGGGCTCAGCCAGCCAGGGTTAGCAGCTCTTTCTCAAGATCAACGATCCTTACTGCAGCACATCTTTCTAGATGAACTTTTTCTAAAGTTCATTTTTGTATTTTGGAAGGGTGGAATATTTGCATGTAGGATAGAAACTACACTTAAAAGCCAAAAAGCATATGTGTTTGCAGGGCTGCATAGGGACTAGAGATAGCTGTTAGGGCATGGTATTTGAAAGCCCACTGCCCTCTCAAGAGGTGGGCAGTGTGTGTGGCGGGGGGGGGGTAATGGCATCAATGCTTCCACATCTGAGGACCCCTTTTAATGTTTAGTCTTTACAGTGCCTTAGTCTTTACAGTGCCCCCCACGTGATGACTTGACACTAGTGGCTGTGGCTGGATGATTATAGCACAGTCCCTGTGCCATTAACCTGCAGTCCTCTGGGATTTTGCAGCCCACTATACAACTATGGGAGTAATGCATACGGTCCCCTGTCTCTAAGCCTATATAGATGGGAGCTCAAATTCCAGCTTTGCAGGTTCCGAGCTGTTGACTTTTGTGCATGTTACCTGGCTTTCAGGCCTCAGCTCCCTCATCTTCAAATGGGAATGACTGAGAGATTATCTGTCTGTAGACCTAGTGCATTTAAAGTTCTTCATACTCTGCCTGGCATTTGGTAAAGGTTTATTAAATGTTGGCCGGTTTATTAATGTTATTATTATTGTTACTATTATTTCCCCTTCATTCTTAACTCCATTGGTACATCTTATCTTATTATTATTATTTTTTTTTCTAAGATGACCAGTAAGGGGATCTTAACCCTTGACTTGGTGTTGTCAGCACCACACTCTCCCAAGCGAGCCACGGGCCGACCTTGGTACATCTTATCTTATTATTATTTATTTTTTTTCTAAGATGACCAGTAAGGGGATCTTAACCCTTGACTTGGTGTTGTCAGCACCACACTCTCCCAAGCGAGCCACGGGCCGACCCTGGTACATCTTATCTTTGCACGTGTTATTATCTAATATGAATACCCTTATGAACTATACAGGCTGAGTTAATCTATTATATAATTTATACAAATAATATATATATAGATGAGACTGCATGGTGGTAATAATATTAGTAATAATAATAGCTGTTAACATACAGAGTGCTTATTTTGAGCCAAGCATTATTAGACACACTTGAAATTAATCCCCACACCCCAGTGAAGTAACCACTATTGCACCCCATTTTACAGGTTAAGAAACTGAGACCCAGAGGGGTGAAGTCACTTGTTGGTGAGTGTCAGAGCTGGGATTCACATGCAGACAGCTTTGCTCCTGAGCCCGAGCTCTTAAACCAGCCCTGTGCAGGACACACCTAGCTGGTCCCACATGTATCCCTAATTTCTACTGTGACATTGGCAAATCCCTTTATCTCTTTGGGCCTCAGTTTTTGCACCTGGGCCATATGGATGCGTGATTGCCAGCCTCCCTCCTCCTCTTGCTGTCATTCTGCCTTCCCACTCCCATCACATTCCCTGTCTTGGGGTAACCCGCCCCCCCACCCCCAGCAGACCAGCCAAGGGACTATCTGGAGGGTAGTGGCCAACACAGTCCCCACCCCAGAGACCAGCAGCTGAAAGAGCCCCTAGGTGGGCCCTGTGCAGGCAGGCAGCAGTGGTGGCCAGACCGCCTGTGATGTAATGACCGATTAGGAACTTCCTCTTGGAAGCCCGGCTTCCTCTAGGAGCCAAAGGTGCTGGAGCTGAGGTGGGGGGTGGGGACGGGTGGGTGGGAGCGAATAAGAGGAAACTCCTGTCAGCTGGGCCCGGCATTTGGAAGGAGTTCAGCAGAGAGGCTCATTCTAAGCTGTTGACCATTAACATGGCCCTGTGCACATTCCTTCTCTGCTTTTACTGCCAGAGCCCAGTGGATAAAGGACTGGTCTTCCCCTCCCTTAACAAAGGAAAAAAAGAGCCTCTAATTAATGCTGCATCTGTAGACTTGCTGCAAAACTTGAAGCCGTTTCTGTAGCTTAAAATGACAAAAGAGGGTTAAGTGGGAACTCCTTTTTCCCTTCTAAGTTTGATAACAAAAACTACTTATCTAATGGGCAAACAAGGCTTTAAAAGGGGTGTTAGGTTAACCAGATGCAGGGCCACGTAATTACTCCCAGGCCTGGGAGCCACAGATGAAAAGCTGCCGGTTGGACGGGAACTTGAAGCCACAAGCATGACATGGGACAGAAGAAAGGAGTTTTCCAGGAGGGCAGGAGGCCCCAGTGCAGCACCATGAAAAAGGAGATTGGAAAAGCCAGCCCCAGGCTCCTCTCTGCCTCTGTCAACAACTTGCTGGGTGACCGTCGGCAAGTCACTTAACCTCTCTGGGCCTCTGAGACTCCGAGTCTCTCTTTTCATCTCTCGGTGGGGTCTGGGCCCATCTGCCCTTGTTTTGGGCTCATTGATGTATGGCTGAGCAGTCCCTTTGCATCCAGCCCCTGCAGAGGCAGGAAGGTTGCTGTGGCCCAGGTGGGTGTGAAGCAGCCGCAAAGATTTGGATGTGGAGGGGCCAGGCCTCTTGTGAATGCTCTGAGCCTTCGAGTCTAATCTGGGTGCCTTGTTGATTCCTTCATGGGATGGCCAAGCCTAGGGCAGTTTGGCCAGAAGGGAAGGGGGAAGCAGGCGGAAAGCAAGCTGCAGTGCATGCTCAGGCTTTTGGAGCATGCAGCCACGGGGGATCACACAGGAACGTTCTTGCCCTTTGTTTTGACAAAAAACTGCTGATTCGAAGAAGCTAAAGGCTTTTCTTGGGATTTCAGCTCTCCCTGCCTCCCCCAGACTGCAGTCGGCCCCTCAGTGCCCCAACACCCCCACAAAATTACACGTTGGGCTCACGGTACCCTCACTGGGCAGAGAGGCCAAGAGGAAGGAATGCCAGTCATGGAGGGGCCGGCTTCTGTGCAGGGGAGAAGGCCTATCGTTGAGGCCAGTTGCCTCCTGCCCAGCACAAGCATCCACCACCCTCTGGTGGCAGGAATGTGGGCACCACCAGGAGGCAATAGGGTCTGTCCCCGGACCACTGCGGATCCCTGCTGAAGCCACTCTAGGATAGCCACAAGACATTGCCACTCTCTTCTTTTTAATTTTTTCAAAGGTATCATACCTACAATGAAATACACAGCTCTTAAGTGTATAGTCATGACTTTTGACAGCGTATATGCTGAGTTCCCATTGTTCCAATCAAGATATCAAACATTTCCATCACCTCGGAAAGTTCCCTTGTGCCCCTTCCCAGTCATCCCCCTCCCTAGGGGAAATCACTGTTCTGGTTTCTGTCATTGTGGTTCAGTTTGCTGACTTAAGAATTGCTTATCAGTGCAAACCAACAGTGTATCATCTTCTGTGTCTGGCTTCTTTCACTCAGCAGTGTGCACTTGAGATTTATCCACGTCATCGCATGTCTCAGTACTTTGTTCCTTTTTATTGGTGAGTAGTGTTCCATTGGATGGATGTGCCTAGTTTTTGTTTATCCATTCTTCTGTTGATGGACATCTGAGCGGATTGCCAAGTTTGGGTGGTTATGACAAGAGCTGCTATGAACATTCACTAAATCACAGAAATTCGGAGCTGGGGAAAATAATGATCTCATTGTTCAGACGGGAAGACTGAGGCCAGGAGAAGGGAGATGGCCTGCTGGATTTAGGAGGCAGGACTCCTGAGTCCTGCGCTAGTGCCGCTCTGCCAGATCTACCCCAGACACAGCGCCTCTCTCCTCCCCCCGGAAACCTCCCAGTGGGACCCAGAGTCTGGCTGGGAATTAGGCCAGGCCCTGAGCAGGGGGTAGTGAGCGGGAGTTTCGGTCAGAGCTCGGTCATCTTTGATGTTGTTCACTCGGGTCTGACTCCCTGGTATTTATTTACAATTAAAGAGCTGGTTCCTAATTAGGCTGATGGCTGTGGGAGATGGCGAGAACACAGCCTTGGAGCCACTAAGAGAAAAAGATCCTTCTCCAAGAGACTGTCCCCTCGCATCCTAAGTGGTAGCCCAGGCTATGGACGGACGAGAGGTGTGGTGGGTCGAGTGGGGGCTGCACAACTGTGGGAAGTGTGAGGGGACCATGGGTTTGGGGGCGCCGGCAGGCAGCATGGCAGCTTGTGTCGGACATACCACATGAAATCCGAATACACAGACGCATGTGTGTGTGAGACAGTGGAGCCCCGACAGGGCTCGTCTTTGTCTAGACGTGCAGTTATTCATTGCTTCTTCATTCTTTCAGTCCTCCACTAACCGAGCCCCTCTTTCACCACAGGTACCAGGCTAGATGCTAACCCTTAACATTTGTAAAGTGCTTTACAGTTTGCAAAGGGCATTGCCATCCACTGTCCTATTGAAACCTTCCATGGTGATGATCCTGGGCCATGATCCCTAAGGATCCCTGGCCTTTGAAGGGAATGACAGCACTGGGACCAATAAACAAGACAGCTGTTTCTTTGTGCACCCAATTGATTTGTTGCCGGAGTTTCCAGAAAATCCAAAAATAGATTGTGTGAGCAAGGTACTCAATTATTTTTATTTTTTTAAAGATGACTGGTAAGGGGATCTTAACATTTGACTTGGTGTTGTCAGCACCACGCTCTCCCAAGTGAGCAAACCCGCCATCCCTATAAGGAGTTTCCAGAAAATCCAAAAATAGATTGTGTGAGCAAGGTACTCAATTATTTTTATTTTTTTAAAGATGACTGGTAAGGGGATCTTAACATTTGACTTGGTGTTGTCAGCACCACGCTCTCCCAAGTGAGCAAACCCGCCATCCCTATAAAGGGATCCGAACCCGTGGCCTTGGTGTTATCAGCACCGCACTCTCCCAAGTGAGCCACAGGCCGGCCCCAAGTTACTCAATTGTGAATCAGTCCATTTTACAAGTGGGGAGACTGAGGCTTGGGGACATTCAGCAGCTTGTCCATGGCCACACATCCAGTCAGTGGTGGCAGCCTTGGGTCTGCCTCACTCTGAAACTTATCGGATCATGCGACAAGGATGAGAGTTGAGTTCTGGGGTCTCGAGTTCTGGTCTCAGCTCTGCCACCTACTGCCATGTGTCCTTTGGCAAGTCACTCTATACCCCTCCCTGGGGAGGACGCCATCTTCAGGGCACAAGGTCATTGGACTCCATTAGTGGTTCCCACAGGCCAGTCTGTAAAGTTCTCATTGGTCCATGGTGAGAGAAATAAAAATAAGCTAGAAAATAAGTCTGTACATGATAAAATAAAGCGGTGCTAACCCTGTGTCATTTCCAACCCCCCTGTTAAAAAATGTTTAGGTTTTGCAGAAGCCCAAAGCGTCTGGTCCCATTGGATAAGATGATGTCAGGGGGTCCTCAAGCTCTGGAGCCTTGAGACTGAGGGCTGAGTGGGGACAGAGAGGGCTGAGAGCAGTGGGGGGCTCACTCTCAGGATCAGGCATGAGACCTAAGTCCCTGCCCACCACCCCTCCACTGCCCTCAGGCCTGAGGTCATCAGCCTGCCTTGGGTTAGGAACAGTATGCAGACACTGGGATGCATTTTATTTCCTCCTCCTTCCATTTTAGCATATTCTAAGAGAACATGTCTTAGGGATATAGGCAGCCTTGGGACAGAGGCAAGGGGACTGAGACCCACTCCTTCCTACTGGGAGAGTGTAGACCCACTGGATGCACTGACCAGCAGTACAGGCACCTGTTCAGGCCAAGGGAGGGGGCTGCAGTTAAGGCATCCCAGGAGGGAGAGGTCAGAGAGGGCTTCCCAGAGGCAGCTGTCTATCTCCCAGAACTTGGGAGACTTGGCCAGGGCCCAGGCCTGATGAGGTGTTACCAGTCCGCTCGACCAAAGAGGCCGCGGGGGATGGGGTCTGGCCCAGGCCCTGAGCCAGATGGCTGGGGCAGTCGGGGCCTTAGGGTGGCCTTGTGGGGTTTGTCCCCAATCATAGGCACTGGGGCCAGGCTGGGGGGACACAGGTCTTGATGAGGTGGGGGTGGAGGGCAGTGTTTGGCTTGGCTGGGGTGGGGGGAATTGAGAGGAGGGGGATAGGAAGTCCTAGCTGGCCTAGAATTGAAAAACCTTCTGGAAGCTGGAAAGGGGAAGTGCCCCACCCTCCAGGTCTATTACCCCCAGGCACACTCTCTGAGGGCTAAACTGCTTCACTTCTTTGACTTTTACTGCTTCTTTGCCTTTTACTGTGGAGTGGCTACACCCTGGGGCAGAGCTGCCACTTTATGGCTGGGTGGCCTTATCAGTAAGAGAGGGTAGCAGTAGTCCGTCACTCAATGAGGCAGTGAAGTGAGCTCTCCAGGGGTGGGGGTAGTGACCCCACAGTTTGTGGGTACAGAGAGGGAAACTGAGGCGTGAAGAAGCGGAGGGATTTGCTTAGTGCACAAGTTTTAGGGAGGAGTCTACCCAGAAGTGTGGCGTGGCAACAAGGTTGGCTCCAGCTCACACTGGTATGTACCATGGACCAGTGATAGCACCTCCCTGAGCCTCAGTTTTCTCACCTGTGAAATGGGGTGATAAAGAGATGAAAAACCACTTTTGTGAAAAAGGCACCTAGCTCATAGAAGGCACTCAGTGATGCCTGCTGCCCGTCCGGACTTCCAACATACTTCATTGCATCCCTACCTCGCTGTGCCTAGCCCACTAAAGGAATTCTCAGCTGGTGAGCAGCGTTGATGCCGAAGTTTCATGGCCAGGCTGGCATGGTGCCGCTTTCCTGGCCCTCGGGGGCTCCCAGACCTGTGCCAGATGGATGGCTGGAGGGAAGGACAATGGCTTGGGGTGTTAGAGCTCAGGGTCTGGCTGTTCTCAGCTGCCCACTCCTGGGGCTGGCCTAATGACTGCAGCCTGGTCACCGACGATGGGCTTGCTGTTTCTATGCCCACTGGCTAAGGGGTGGGTCAGGGAAGGGCAGGGAGCAGAGCCTCTTCTTTCCCTTCCTGACCATCAGGGGCCTAGATGGAGACTATGAGGCAAAATGATCCAAGTTCTGGAGCTGGCGTGAGGACATAGAATCTCCAGCAAACCTGGGGACCTGTGGCTGGTAGCTCAGCGCCAGGCCCCTCAGGCAGACAGTTTCCTGCTAGGTGGGTGGGTTGGCCTCTTGGTGTGTAAGAGGATGTCAGGGGGCCCTGTCACCCTGCTCCTCTGAGGCATCTAGGCAGGGCTGGGAATGAAGGCAGACAGAGCTGAGCTGGCCTCACCTCAGCTCCCAAATGAAGTTGTTGAAGTGTTGTCTCCTTTGGGTTTGGCTGGACTTTGATCAGTTTCCCTTGGAGAAGCCGAGCTATAAAATGCCTATCTTTGCCTCCAGCAGAATGTCTTCCTCTGTGCAAAGGCCCCAACCAAGGCCTGGCACCTTGCTAGACAGTCATGGGTGCCTGTCTGCCTGCCTCTCAGAGCCCTGAGCTTAAAGGAAAGACCGATGTCAGAAGGCTTTAGAATCTGAGAAGCTGGCCACACACTAGAGCTGCCCTGCAAGATCGGTCTTTACTTTGGTCTCAGAAAATTGTTAAACTCCAGACATGCAGAGATGCCCCAGGTTAGAGTAGGAAGAGGTTTCAATAACATCTAGGCCACCCCTTTGCTGTACAGTGGGGAAACTGAGGCCCAAAGAGGAATGACACACACCTCAGAGAACTGGCAAGCTCCAGAGCCCTCGAAGAGCAATTTTCTTTCGTACATAGGGACCCTCAGCCCCTCTGGCCACACAGAGGTGGCTGTGCTTCTGGTGAAAACCTGCATTTCCTGCCAATTAAGCCATCTCAGGGAGGGGTGGGGTACCCGGGAGACTAAGGCTGGGACCTGTACAGCACCTTATTTATAACAAGGCCATGACAGGAATCCCACAGCTCCAAGCTGGAAGGGATCCTGGGGGCCAACTCCCCCTAGTCCCCTGACTTCCTATGCACGAGTCCCCTCCGAGTGGTGATTTATAGCCCCTAATCGCCCAACCCTGCTCTGTTCAGGCTGAGGCTTGGACTGCTGGGTTGGAGTCCTGGCATGCCACACCTAGCTGTGCGGCCTTGAGCAGCTGGTGCTCAGCTGTAGAATGAGGACAGATGGCCTCCTTGCAGAGTGACAATGAGGTCACTTGTGTAAAGAGTGAGTAGTACAGTGCACCACACCTGGTAGGTCACGGGTACTCAACTGTCAGCCTCTCCTTTGGGTTTGTGCAGGTGTCTGTCTCTCCTGCTAGTGTGTAAAGTATTCTCGGGGGCAGGAGTTGGGCGTGTTCATGTCTGTGCATGCACAGCACTTAGCGCACAGTAGGTGCCCTGGTGTGCACTCTGGGGACTCACAACTTGTTTTCTCCTTCATGTGAGGGTGTGTGTGTGTGTGTGTGAGAGAGAGAGAGAGAGAGAGAGAGAGAGAGAGAGAGTGTCCCCTTGTGTGCTAAATTTCTTGAGGTCCATTTGGCACCCAGTAGGTACTCACACCCCTTGCTGCGAGAAACCCCAGCCCCGCACCCCTGAATAACACCGCGGTGCCCTGTGCTTGTCCCGCAGACGCCAGCATGTCTCCGGACGCCACCAAGCCGAGCCACTGGTGCAGCGTGGCCTACTGGGAGCACCGGACGCGTGTGGGCCGCCTCTACGCGGTGTACGACCAGGCCGTCAGCATCTTCTACGACCTACCTCAGGGCAGCGGCTTCTGCCTGGGCCAGCTCAACCTGGAGCAGCGCAGCGAGTCGGTGCGGCGCACGCGCAGCAAGATCGGCTTCGGCATCCTGCTCAGCAAGGAGCCCGACGGCGTGTGGGCCTACAACCGCGGCGAGCACCCCATCTTCGTCAACTCCCCGACGCTGGACGCGCCCGGCGGCCGCGCGCTCGTCGTGCGCAAGGTGCCGCCCGGCTACTCCATCAAGGTGTTCGACTTCCAGCGCGGCGGCCTGCTGCAGCACGGCCCCGAGCCCGACGCCGCCGACGGCCCCTACGACCCCAACAGCGTCCGCATCAGCTTCGCCAAGGGCTGGGGGCCCTGCTACTCCCGGCAGTTCATCACCTCCTGTCCCTGCTGGCTTGAGATCCTCCTCAACAACCACAGATAGCGGCGGCCGTCGAGGCCCCGGCCCCGGGTGGAGGGGCAGGCCGGGAGGCCAGGCCACCGCCTTCTGCCCACCTCCAGAGGGGCCCATGCCCAGAGACACAGCCCCCACGGACGAACCCCCCCCCCCAATATCATCTACCTAGATTTAATATAAAGTTTTATATATTATATGGAAATATATATTATACTTGTAATTATGGAGTCATTTTTACAATGTAATTATTTATGTATGGTGCAATGTGTGTATATGGACAAAACAAGAAAGACGCACTTTGGCTTATAATTCTTTCAATACAGATATATTTTCTTTCTTTTCCTCCTTCCTCTTCTTTATTTTATTTTATTTTTTTTTAAGAAAATGATACAGCAGAGCTAGGTGGAAAAGCCTGGGTTTGGTGTATGGTTTTTGAAATATTAATGCCCAGACAAAAAGCTAATACCAGTCACTCGATAATAAAGTATTTGCATTATAGTTTTTTTTTTTTTTTAAACTGTCTTCTTTTTACAAAGAGGGACATGCAGAGCTTCAGTGGGTTTCCAACCCATCAGGCGCCCTGAAACTTAACTGCAGGCTTTTTACTGGATAAATAATAGGGGGAATAAGTTGAAAAGGGAGGAAGGACACATTTACTCTTAAGTATACTAGAGAACGGTCTGTTGTTCCTTCCTGCACATGGCTGTGATGTGTCCACTGGGTAGGGACAGGTGAGGGAAGGGAGAGTACACGGGCCATCCATCTTCGACAAGCTCTCCCAGTCTGATGGGGATGGTTCATGCCCTAGCCTGGAGGGGCCCCTAGTCTGATGAGGTAGGCCCAGGTCCATGCCTCTCATCTCTGAGCTATGCATAAGCTAGAAGACAGTATTTCTCACCACTTTGGGGAAATGGCCTATGGAAGAAAGACTGAGATGGTGGGCCTTGGGCCCACCTACCACCTTGTAGAACTACCCCGAGTCCCAGGCTGAGGATCTTCTTAGGATCTAGATAGGCTCCCTGCACCCTCCCCCCCCACCATAAATAGCTCAGAATCTGCCCATCTGGGGCTATATTAATGATTTATATAAGGGCAGATGGTTTATTTCTACTTTATGAAAGGGGAAAGTTGAGGTTCTGGAAGGATAAATGACTAGCTTGTGAGACAAAATCAAGGTTAGAAATTACATCTCATAGTAGGACCAGGGCCATATCATCAGATCAGAGTTTCTCAAGAATATTCTCAAAAAAGAAGGGCTCCTTGGCCAAATAGCTAAGGGGAATGTTAACATCGTATATCTTCTTTCTTGGAGATTTACATTAACATATTAAGTCCTCTGAGAAGTCCTGTGTATTATCTCTTGCTGCATAATAAATTACCCCAAGACTTAGCAGCTTACAGCAGCTAACATTTATTATCTCCCACAGTTTCTATGGGTCAGGAATCATGGAGCAGCTTAGCTGAGTGGTTCTGGCCCAGGGTCTCTCATGAGATTGCAGTCAAGCTGTGGGCCAGGGCTGCAGTCATCTGAGGCCTGACCGGGGCTGGGGGACTTGGTCCAAGCTCACTCATCACGTGGCTGTTGGCAGGAAGCCTCAGTTCCTTGCCATGTGGGCCTCTGTTGGGCTACTCACGACACGGCTGTCTGAGAGCAAGTGATTCAAAAGAGAGATCGAGAGTGAAGTCTTCTAGAACCGTATCTCAGAAGTGACAGACATGCCATCACTTTTGCCATATTCTGTTGATCACACAAACCATCCCTGTTACAATGTGGGAGGGACTACGCAAGGATGTGAATGCTAGGAAGCAGGAACCATGACCACCACAACTACCATTTAACTTTGTTTCCCAAAGTTATTTGCCAATTGACTGTCTCCGCCTGTTGCTCCTGTCTCCATACCAAGGCACGCTGGTGCCTCTGGGCTGACCATAGCTGGCCATGCCAGGGTGCTCCGCTCTGAGGCCCTGCCCTGAAGACGCTCAGCAGAGATGCCTGACTCCCTGGTATATTCCTGGTACATTCCCTGGTGGGGTCAGGGTGGGAGGAACTTCAGATTCATAGGCAGTTAGCAGGTGCCCAGCCAAAAGGAATAAGGAGCCAGTTCCGTGGGAGTGCCCAGAGGAACCGGGAGGCCTCCCGGGAGGTCTCAGTGCTTGAGCTCTGGTCCTCACAGGACAAATGAATGGCAAGCTGGCAGGGTAGGGGTGGCAGATGGAGCAGGAGCAAAGAGTTTGGAGGTGGTAGAGACCAGGAAGCAGGGGAGGGAGTTTCTAGACACTCATACTTTGGAGCCAGGCTACCTGGGTTCAGATCCCAGCTCTGCCACATAGAGTGACTTCAGTGACTTCTTGACTTTTTAATATGCCTCAATGTCGTCATCTGTAAGATGGGAATAAAATTGTCCCTACTTCAGAAATAGGTGCGAATTGGGAGCATTAGGCACACCATGCAGTACCTGGTCTAGCATCAATACATAGCAGCTGTTATTGACACCGGGCCAGGGCTGGAAAGGGAGGCTGGGGGTGCTCAAACACCAAGATGAGGAGCTGGGGTGAGATTCAGGAGGCAGTAGGGAAGATGGGTTGGTTTCTGAGTGGGCCAAGGAGGTGAACTGAGCTGGGCTTTCTTCTTAAAGGTGATTGCAGGGGGTTTAAAGGCTTGGAGGGGCATCCCAGGCTGCTGGCAGGAACTGGTCCCCTGAGCATGGTGCCCACCAATGCTGGTCTCTTGAGAGGGGCTCCTTGCCCTTAGAGCAAGCAGCCAGTCACCCCACGACCCCTGGATTTGGAAGTGGTGGTCATAACCCTCCATCATCAGGGAGCAAGGGGGATAGGGATTGACATCTCCACTCTATGGATGAGGAAACCAAGGCCCGTAACAGGGAAGTGCTTACCTCAAGCCTGTGATCATTGACTACTGGGGTATGACGCAGGTTTCTTGCCTGCCACCCCAGAGTCTACTCCACACAGACACAGACCAAAAGGTGACATCCTTCCATGTCCCAGACTCTCAGAGGGTGTCCAGCCAGGCAGGTGACATACTTTCTAGAGCTAAGCTTTGCTGGCCATGCTGGTCTTCAAGGAAAACTTTCTCCTGGTTCTCCTGTCAGCCCAGACTCCTCCATCCCTTTGCCACCATCCCCAGGCCTGAGCCTAATGTGGGAGTCCTCATGCCTCCCACTCCCTCTGCTGCCCTCCCTGGCCAACCAATGGCCCGCCTCTCTGAGCACTGAGCAGAGCAGTGTCGTTCTATGTGAGATGGGCTTGGAGCAATAGCTAGTAACACTAACTTACCATTGGTGAGCCCTTGCAGTTGGAGAAATGGATGCTTACATCAATACTGTCATTTGTCCAAACTCCCTGGGGGAAGGTACAAGCTCTTTGTCTCAAATGCCAGCCTGGGGGCACATCCGTGTATTGTTGTGATTGGTTTTGCTGGAGTGGGCTTGTCCCTTGGGGGACAGTCTGCAAGTCTGAAGGACTAAACCCCAGGGGCCCAGGGTCATCAACCTCATAGCCATCTTGCTGTGAGCACCCTGATTTCAGTCCCAGGCCTGCCCTATCTGAGGCTGAGGACTTCTCTGAGGTCCATGAGTGACCTCAGGTGCCAGGGAGAGGCCGTATGGCTGTCTTTCTTGGGGGGGACTGACCAACCAGTTCCAGCCCCTCAGTTTACAGATGGGGAGACCAAGTCCCAGAAGTTGGCTGAGTTGCTGAGTTCACCAGCAGTGGCAGGACCTGCCGTCCTCCCTCCTGTCCCAGTCATGGTGCTCAGCAGTAACTCTGTGGTTTCTTCCAGACCACCCAGGGATCTGGTGACTCAGGCTCCGATGGAGACACTTTCTAAACAAGGACTGGGTCTCTGGAGAGTGTGGTGGGAGCCTGGTCCCTGCAGGCCCTGGGAAGCGAGGACAGTGGGACCTACTGCCCCCACACCCAAGCTCAAGCACGGCGGTGCCCCAAGGGGATTCCTGCAATAGACTAGGTTTGTAGAGAAGGTTTAGTCTCTCCATTGTCCTCTCCTCTCTACTCCACACCTCACCAGCCCCTCCCCTGCCTCAGTCGCTTGGTGTGTCTGTGGTGGGTAAGGGTGGAGGGGTTTGATCTAGGACTGAAAGAAGCACACTGGGAGAGAGCTGAGATCCGGAGAGTTTGTGTTCATGTCTCAGGTGAGAAAATTCAAGGCCCAGAGAGGAGGTGTGAGTGTCCTGAGGTCACACAGCATGTGCACACTTGTTCTGGGGACTTCCTGGTGCTCCACACCTCCATAGTCCACTCCCCTACCCACCCCACCCCCTCATCCCACACATTTCAGGGGCTTTAATGTTCTAGCTGTCTTTGGCTGCAGCTGCCTTGTTCCTATCCTGACTCTGCCACTTACCAGCTGTGTGACCCTGGGCAAATTACTTAACCACTCTGTCTCAGTTTTGTCATCTGTAAAAGTAAATAATAATATTATCTACCTCCTAGGGTTGTTGGGAAGAGTAAATGAATTCATGCCTGTTAGGCACTCAGCACTGGCATGTCTTAGGCTCTCAGCAAGTGTTCACTAGTATTCTTTGGGGGCCTGTAAGGCAGTTCAGGGAGGTGAGAAAAGCTTTGGTTTAGGGACTCAGCAAGTGTGAGGATTCAAATCCAGATCCCAGCCTCTGCCGGACAGCTCCTGCCCGTCTCCTGCCCCTCTTCTGCCCCTCTCCCACCCCCTCCAATTCATTCTCCACCCAGAGTGATGGTGTGCACCAAACTCTGACAGTGCTCCCTCTCCACCAGTGCTGGGATGACTCCCTGCATTCTCCAGCTGTAGAACTAGCTCATAAAGTGGCCTGTGAGGCCCCAAGGGAATCTGGCCCTGCCCATCATTACCTGGACCCTTCAAAAACAACACTGCAGACACTTCTCTCTCTTTCTCTCTCTCTTTCCCCCTCCAGGCCTTTGCCTAAGCTGTCCCTTCCTCTCAGTCATCCCCTAGCCTGCCCCATCCAAGCTCTGATCACACTGCTATCCCCTCTCTCTTCCCTTGGAATCTCCTGGAAGCAGAGAGGTCTCGGGTCCCATTCGCCCCTGTGTCCCTGGGCCAGCCTAGTGCTGGGCACCGAGGATGGATCCCTGGATGTTTGTGGAATGAAAGGGTCATGGAGGGAATTGATGTGGGTGTGTTTTATAAACTCTAAAGGACCAAGCAAGCATCCGAGGGGGGTGTGTTTATTAGTATCATGTGTCTCCATGACAACCCCCAGCTGGCTTCTCCCGACAGGCCCCTAAGAACACTCACCCCTCCCCCTTCCTCAGGCCTGTGGTTCTGGGGGGGGGGGGGGTCACATCCCGTAGCCCTTTCTAACTACCCTCTCAGAAGTGG
>NW_007726905.1:488791-495780 GCF_000696425.1 Galeopterus variegatus | reverse complement strand
CCCTTTCTAACTACCCTCTCAGAAGTGGTAGCTAGAATTCCTGGTTTGCTGTGGAGGGTGGGGGGTCCATTGGATTATTTAGAATACAGACTGGGAATGTCTGTCCGAGCTGGGAAAGCCCTTGTATTGCATCTAGTTCCATCACAGAACTGAGGCCCAGAGAGGGCAGGGCACTAACAGGATCACACAGCAATGCAATGGCAGATGGAGGCCAAACCCATGTCTTGGAGCTCCTTCCAGAGTTAGCCTGTCAGCAATGCTGCAAAGGTTTCTGTGAAGCCAGCATCGACCTGAGCAAACCATTTATTTGAGAGGCAAGAGGGGTGGGGGAATAGATCATATGTTTTGTTTTATTGTGATAAAATAACATAAAATGTACCATTTTAACCCTTTGTAAGTGAACAGTTCAGTGGCATTAAGTCCATTCACATCATTGTGCAACCATCACCACCATCCCTCTCCAGAATGTTTTCATCTTCCACATGCTTTTTTTGTTTTATTGTGGTAAAATATGCATAACATGAAATTTGCCATTTTAGCCATTCTTAAGTGCACAGTTCCGTGGCATTAAGCACATCCTCATTGTTGTGTTCCCTGGGCTTTTTAATGAAAGGCAAATGAAGACGAAGTTTTTAACTTCTTCAACCTGGGATTCTGAGCTTTTGTTGAATTTCAGCAGCCCTGAGAACCCAGAGGAGGCTGTGTGTCACTCTGGCCCAGTTGGAGGATCAGGGGAGGATGTTGTGGGGTTTGGGGGAGGGTGTTGGGGAAGGGGTGCTCAGTCTAGGCTGATCATCAGTAGGGACATAGACTGAAACAGGCTTGCAGCCTCTCTGAACATTTTCAAAGCAGATAACAGTGAGGCTAGTGGAGTATAGATAAGTGTACAGAATTTCTGAGTCTGAGACCAGATCCCATGGTCTGAACAGAGGAGAGAGATCGTTTTCAATTTGACCTCCTTGGACTCCCTGGGGGCACCATGGGAGACCTGGCTGAGGGATGCTGGGAGAGTCCCCTCCCTCTCTGGGCATCAATATCCCCTTCAATGAAAGGTCTAAACCAGATGGTATGATGGTGCCTTCTGGGAGAGCCCAGGGGCTCTAGAGAACTCTTACCCCTCAACCAAAAAGCGCACGCCCCAAGAGAGGCAGCTAGGTTGGACTTTCAAGCTGAACCTACTGAGAGGTGCTGGGACAATTGCTAGTGACAGAATTCTTAACTTTGTTTAGTAATAGTAATAGCAGTTATCATTTACTGAGGAGCTTGTTATGTGCTAGGCACTTTATAGCATCGCCTTTTATTCTTATTCCCATTTTATAGATGAGTCTCAGAGAAGTTAAGCAAGTTGCCCGAGATCACACAGCTAGGAAGTATCAGAGCTAGGATTCACACCCAGATCTCTCACATTGCCAAGCTGGTGTTCCTACCCTCACCCCCCTGCTGGTGGCAGCACTTCTGAACTTGACTTTGTGCAGCTGCCCAGCACACAGGCTTTGGAGCCAACTCCTGGGGCTCTAGGCCCAGCTCTACCACAGTGACTTCAGGCAATTTACTTTAAGGAGTCTGAGCCTCAGTTTCCTCATGTGTTCAAATGGGCATGAGAATTATACCTACTTCAAAGGGTGGTTAGGAAGATTAAATTAAATGAGTTAATATTTGTGAAGCAGGGACTGGACCATAGTGAGTGACATTTTAGTATTTGTTGGATTTTTAAAATATTATGTTTGTTGCCAGTTTTTTTTTTTTTTTTTTGTCAGTTCTGTTTGAACCAGCAAATTAATTGGAAATATTTATTTTTAATAGTTTCTATTTCTCATCATTGAGCAATGAACAAAATGAAGCTTTGGGAATGCCTAGAAAAACATGCACACAAATACCACTGCACACATGCATGCAGTCCCAAGTGCACTTTCATTAACATTTTAACAGAAACACATCTATTCATGTTTTGTCATAGAGGAGAGAGAGAAAAAACCCCAACTCTTCCAAAACAGGCCATTCAATGTTGGCCTAGTTCCTTAAGTTGCCTAAAATGGGCAGCATTTTGGTGTTTTCTAAGTAAGTATGTTAGAAGCAGACTCTTTGGAAGTGGTGACTGTCCTTCACCCATTCTTTTCTTTCCTCTTCTACCCATGGAGCAAGGATGTTTGCCATTCCTAGCCCTGATGACAACTACTTTGACTCTTTAAGAATCCCCTGCTTTGTGCTGCCCAAAATATAATGTCAATGAATGTCGAAAACCACATCGGATTCCCAGAAAACTGAGTGGCGCCAGGTCTGCCTTGGTGGCTCCTAGACTCTCTTCATTCTAGGGCTCAGGGGATCTGAGGTCTGACCCCTGGGGCTACTTGGCCCCATCTGGGCCCACAGCCAGGATCCTTGCTACACCATGGCCAGGATGAGGGGTGTCTCTGACACAGCTTGCAGGAAGAACAGTGTTAAGCCACAAGGGTTTTAAATCGAGGAATCGTCAGTCCATATGTTTTGGAAGCCTTGTTCTGTCTGAGTCTGAGGCTGGGTGCTCTGCTGGGGGGAGGGGGGTTCTGGCTGGCCTGGCCCTAGCCTAAGCAAGAGATGTCATGTGACATCTTCTGTGACAGTTTCTAGGCCTTGGGGATGGGCTCCCAAGTGACCAGAAGAAACCAAAGGCCTTTGAGGTGAGTCTGTTCTTGAATTTTCCATAGTTGGGGAGAGAGGAAACACTGAGGAACTGAAGTCCACAGAGCTGATGAAAACCTGCCTTGAACAGAGAGATTTCCCTACCTTGTCCATAAAGCCTTATGCCTGAGCAGCTGCTGCTGCTGGTGGAGGGGCCAGCTTTGGAGAGGAGTGAAAGCCTGTGGACATAGGTTTGAATCCTGGATCCATCATTTTCCAGTCTGTGAGAACTTGGGCATTTCAAGAGTTTCCTCTGGGCCTTGGTTTTCTCATATGAAAAGTGGGGATGATACCCTTTACTATGTAGGAATCAGATGAGAAAGCACATAGTGTTAGGAGACAATTCTCCATAGGTCTCTCTGCAAATCGTGCAAGGAGAGGCACTGACTCCCTCTGTTCTAGACTATCTTTCCAAGGACACGTGGTAGCTAACGGCCTTAGAAGATAGACATTGTATCTCCCTCTGGTGTAAAGGGCAGGTGTGTTAAAAAAGACTTGGGTTCCCTAAGCTCAGGGTTCCTCTCCTATAAAGCATCCTGCTAAGTGTGCAGGTCACCTGTCTCTCTTTGCATCACAGGGGAAACTAAGGCAAACATGATACTCATGCTGCTGGCTGTGCCCCAAATAATACAAGTCCTCTGTCTCTGACATGGTTTTCTATCTTTTCATGCTTTTCATGCCAGCATCCATGAAACGATGACAAGCAGACTTCTTATCTTGCAAATAAGGTAAAATCTCAGATTCTTCACAGTTCTTGACCGTTTCAGTGATGATAATGGAATGCTGACAGAGATCTATCTGCCTTTCCAAAAGACAAAAGATGAAGGCCTCACAAGTCAATCAATGCAATTTGAGGGAACTCCGTGGAAATCAGTAGCAAACATGTTGACCAAATGGTATGGCCAAACGGGAAATGAATGGCCTCCCTTGACTGCCTATTAATGAGAAGGAACCTTGGACGTGGTTGAGGCTGAGTATCGGGAAGTAGGTTCAAAGATAGATGCCCAAACGGTGTCTCGGTTGTTGGTAACTCTTCTCTGGGTGGGGGGACTCCTTCACCAATCCAGGGGTCAGCCTCAGTTCCTCCCCACTGAAACCAGAACTAAGATTTGTCCTGAGCAGGCAGAAGCTGCTGCCGCCTTTCAGATACAGTTAGAGAGATGGCCGCATACGCCGAGTGTGGGAGGAGGGAGACTCACTATGTTAGAACTTAGGCAGGTTCACTTGGGAGAGGAGAGGGTAGGACACCTGGCACTTGTGGAGGGAGCGTGAAAACACTCAGTCCTCCTGCAGTCCACCACGCCAGCTTTCGGTCCATGTGGAGAGGATAGTGAAAGAGCTCAGAGTTTTTTTATAATCGGTCCTGGCTGCTTAAGGGAATAAAAGGGAATTTTGGCCTGCTTGAGGAAATTCCCCTGAAACAGAAAGACTCTTAGAGGAAACCACAGAGGAAGACTTGGTTGGTAGGGCTCTTACTGCTTCAGGTTGGGTTTATAACACCAGTGGTGACCCACTAGAGAACGAGAAACTGGCCCAAAGAGATCTAGATAAATTCTTGCCATCAGCTCCACCGTCCTGAAAAACTCCCCTAGTCTACGCTGAAACCACATAAGAACTTAGAAGATATTATATTGGCAATGGGGCTGCAGATGCCCTGGATTAAGGCGACCTCCTTTTAAAAAGTTGTCACACTGCCTGTGAGTCAGGCCCAACTTAGACTATGGCCACAAATCCTGTGGTCCCAGCTGGAAAGCTGTGTGGCAGTGGCTGCTGTGTTAAGGTATCCCTAAAACTGATATAGATGGTGTCATCAATAATGACTTTGCTGCCCGATATGGGGCTTCAGGTGAACTGCTCAGTTGAGCCATAAGCAGCCGCCATGCTGGCGAAGCCAAAAGCAAATGCACCTCGCTTACTGCCGCGGAAGCACCCTCTCCCTCCACACCCCCGATCCCTCCCTCTCCTGCGACTCCAGCCTCAGCTGTTTTAAGGAGAAAGATGATTGGGGTGGGGATGAAGTCATCCGGTCTCCAAGAGGGCTGAAGTTCATTTGTTCCCATCCGAGTACACTGAGGAACTTTCGAGAGGGAAGGGGCTCAAACTTTTATACAGGCAGCCAAACCAGCATCCTACCCATGGTGGGAGGGGAGCCTAGATTCAGTTAATGGGGTTTGAGTAGCGTTCATAGTGTGGAAGGGAAACTAACTTTCAGCCACATCAGTGTACTGCTGTGTGGCTTCTACATCTAAACGACTGCTGGGAATTGATGATCGTATGCTTGTACTTCCTTGTCCCATAAAAGCCATAGGAGATTGTTTCAATGGGGAGAAGCCACACGTAAAGACATGCTGGTACACTTTGGGACCCCACAACCTTAATGACCCCTTTGAGCTACAAGAGCTACAAATGACAGATGATTGTATTGATTGAAGCCTCTGGCAAAGGAGGGAGCCTCCACACAGAGGCACCCCTGGGGGTTTTGGATTCATATCTTCCCTGACGTGGCTACCAGGTATACCCCTTTAAAAGCAACTATTAGCTTGCTACTGGGCTCTTACTGAAATTGAATACCAGACCAACAGAGGCCTTGTGACCGTTTGGCCTAATATTTCCATTTGCGGGGGGCAGGGGGGTCGACTCAGACTCAATGACTAACAAGGCAGGAAGGGCTCAGCAAGCGTCATTTACCCAAAGGGAATGGTAGACCCAAGAACTAGCTGGCCTGGCCCCAGCAGCATCTCAGCTTGACACCCTTGTGGGGAAATTTTAACCCACATCTCACCACCTGAAGCAAAGCTGCTGGCTCAGTGAGGATCTCTGTTTCCAGAGTTTCCTCTAAATGCCTCAACTTGGTTTACTGATGGTTCTGTGGAGCCATAACCCAATGGTATCCACTGGGCTGCTCTGGCAGGTCAACCTCAGTGCCAGCTCGGCAGAACTAAAAATGGGCATGACCACTCTGCTCAGTGGGCAGAACTCAATGCTGTTCTCAGAATTCTGACCAACACTTCTCTTGATGAGGTTGTTATATTTTTACTGACTCTTGGGTGTCAGAAAGAGCCAATGGCTTGGCTCTTTCATCTACCACTAGGAAAACTACAGACTGGCAGATTAATGACACCCCTCTCTGGGGTCACAAACTGTGGAAACAAGTTGAGGCTGCTAATTGAACTGCCCAGCTCACTCCTATAGATGCCCCACAGTACAGCTCTGTTCTCTGATGAGACTGACTAGCAAGTCTGCTCTGCCCAGACTGCCCCCTTACTGCCCAGACCTTTCATCCTACCAGACATGGCAAGATCCCTACCCTCATAGACTGGTACCAAGTAGGGGACTCTGTGCTTCTACCATTGCACGCCAGACTTGTGACTTCTGGTTGTCACAGTGGGCATGGCCCCTGCATTGTTATGGCAGATTGACTACTTTGGACTTGTGATCTCATCTTGTGGCTCTTGGTGGGTGTCCCACTGCTCTTGACACTTTTTCAGCCTATGATGTTGCTATTCCAGCCTGATCAGCTAACTCTAGCCACAACACTGTGTCCATGAAACAAATCTGTGTCACATTGTCAGCTTTCTGCACAATTTACAGTTAGACAATAGTGTGCCTCTGATCGCAGAAGTCACTCAACAATGGGCTGACCATCAAGGCATCTGATGACCTTCCATGCTCCCTGTCATCCACAGACATCTGGTATTTCTGGGTGCTGGAACAGCCACCTCAAAGTCGGGCCAAGGTTTCCAACTTTCTCCCTCACCTTCTCCTAGTCCATCCACCCAAGTGAGGCAGCTTGGTCATTGATTGTAGCTGTCCTCGGAAAGGGATCATGCAGTCTTGGCCACTTCCTGAGTAATGACCAGGATGAAAGAGGTAGGGAGTTACAAAGACCTATTCTGAAAATTAGCGATTACACTCCGACCGTTCCCAGGCATGATGCTGTTTGCTTTCCCTGGACAGCCAGCCTAATTGTTACAACCTATGGGTGATAGTCTGGCCAAAAGGGTATCTAGGGGAGACAAACTGAATTCTGGTTAAATTTTTAAAAATATTCTGTTGCTCTGGGGCCGGCCCGGTGGTGCACTGCTACAGTGCGCCGCTTGGGAGTGCGGCAGCGCTCCCGCCAAGGGTTCGGATCCCACATACAGACCGGCCGCTCACTGGCTGAGTGAGGTGCGGGCCCAGCACTTGGGAGTGCAGCGGCGCTCCCGCCAAGGGTTCGGATCCCACATACAGACCGGCCGCTCACTGGCTGAGTGAGGTGCGGGCCCAGCACCGAGGGTTGCGATCCGTTGCCGGTCCCAGTCCGGTACGGGCGCGACACTGAGGGTTGC
>NW_007726905.1:486466-488224 GCF_000696425.1 Galeopterus variegatus | reverse complement strand
AAAAAAAAAAAAATTCTGTTGCTCTTGTACTTGACCCTTCTGGAAGACAGATCAGGGTACAAGTAGGGGATGATTGTTAAAAAGGTGAAGTTGTAGCTACTGGAATGGAACACACCACTCTTGTATTGGTGGAAGAAGAGCAAAACCCCAGCACCTGGGAAGGGAACAACTTAGATCTCAGGACCCTTCCTCACAATGGAAAATGCCCAGGTGCAGCGCTCCCAAACTGTTGCAAGTACCTTAAATTTAACTGACTGCTGGGCTAGCCATCCCCTACCAGATGGCTCTGACCATGATTCGAGAGTCATTGCCCTTTACCTTATTGAAAAACTGAGAAGCTATAGGAAAATAGCATGGGATAGCTCCAGCTCCTGTACTTCTTGTGCCAAACACTTGCCAGCACTTCTGGATCTCTGCCCTATCCCACTCCCACCCTTCAGTCATCCCAGCTGATGAATACTACGTGACTGGTGATATACACAAACAGGACAGGTTGGACTGACTCTTCTTAGGCAGTCTCTCCAAAAACATGTAATTTGTTATGCAGCAAGAGATAACTAATACACCATCAGTTGTCTCCTTTAATGCTCACAGTAATGCTTCAGTTTCTGTGGGAGGATGCCTGCATTACAGATGAGAAGCAAAAGCTCAGAGAGGCCAAGCAACTGTCTAAGGTCACACAGCCAAGCGGTGGTGCTGGGCTGTGACCAGATCTGCCTGACATCTATTTCAGCACTCTCTATGTTCAGCCTCACTAGCTTTCCCTCATCCAAGGTGCTGGGACTCTTCCATGTACCCCACAGATTCTGGTCTGTAGCATTTCATATCTCTTAGCCTCTGTCTTGGTTCTGAACACCATGTTTGGGAGGCTTAGAAGTCTAGGGGAGCATGGAGCAGCCAGTGGCTCCCAAACACCCCCTCTTCATATGGGGGTTTCAGTTGCCTCATCTGTGAAATGGGTATAAGGCCTGCTTTAACAGAGTGAGAAACAAATGAGCTCAGAAGCAGGAAAGTGCTTTGAAAAACTGGAGGTAGTGATGTGAACACTGAGGTGATTTGAGACATGGTCCTAAAGGAGAGGATGAGGAGCTTGCTAGAGAGCCTGGGATAGAAAGAGAGCAGAGTGGAAAAGGTCCATCAGACACAGGGCCTGGGCCAGGGTCATCCCTGCTAAGCTGCCTCCTTCTGCCTGCTGGTCCCGGACATTGCTTTGGGTTAAGCAGCACCTTTTCCAGACTCTCCTTTTAAAACACTCATCCTCTTTAGAGCAGTGGTATTGCACTTTATGTATAACATAATGGGAGCCCATGCACCAGGGACCTTACCTACAGACGCTAATGGAACATTTACAGTGGACCCTCACAGGAACTCTTTCATCCCACAGTATGGATCTGAGAAAATGAGGCTCAGAGGAGTTCACTAATTTGCCCAGGTTCTCATGGGAGGTAAGGGACAAAGTCAGGGTTTGGACTGAGATCTCTCTTGCTGCAAAGACTGGTTGTCTTTGGGCTCCACTGTTTTTTATACCCTTGGCTCTCACCCCCAGAGAAGCCAATCACAATGAGGCTGGGATCTGGGCAGAGGGTGAATCCTCCTCCGTGGGTGGAATCTCAATGTGACTGAAGGCCGGGTGCCCCCATGCTGACCTTCTTCCAGGAGGGGCTTCTAGGATGGAAAGGGCAGCCCCATATCACCATGGCTCTGGGCACATCATAGTCTCTTGTGACATCGTCATAGCTGTCTCATCATGGGTCCCTC
>NW_007726905.1:475814-485979 GCF_000696425.1 Galeopterus variegatus | reverse complement strand
GGTAAGGGACAAAGTCAGGGTTTGGACTGAGATCTCTCTTGCTGCAAAGACTGGTTGTCTTTGGGCTCCACTGTTTTTTATACCCTTGGCTCTCACCCCCAGAGAAGCCAATCACAATGAGGCTGGGATCTGGGCAGAGGGTGAATCCTCCTCCGTGGGTGGAATCTCAATGTGACTGAAGGCCGGGTGCCCCCATGCTGACCTTCTTCCAGGAGGGGCTTCTAGGATGGAAAGGGCAGCCCCATATCACCATGGCTCTGGGCACATCATAGTCTCTTGTGACATCGTCATAGCTGTCTCATCATGGGTCCCTCCGCCTACTTTTGTTCCCCTCTCTATGATGCAGCCAGACAGATCTTCCTAAAACTCAGCCCTTGCCAATTCTTACCTCTGAGCAAAGCTATCCACTGGCAGTGCATGGCAGTCCAAGCCCCTCACAAGGCATATAAGGTAAGCCCTTGGTAGCCTGCTGCCCCTTATCCTTGCTAGGCTGAACCAGTAATGTTCCCTAAATGGGCCTTACTGTTTCGTCACTCAAGCCTCTGTTTATGCAGGTCCCTTTTCCTAGGATGCCCCTTCACCCACTCCATTGCTTAATTGTCAAACTCTTTTCTATTTATTTAAAAGAGTAATTCTTATGAATATTAATTATTAGGACATATATGCACATGGACAAAATGGCAGGTAGTAAGACTTGTCCCACCCAGGCCTGGCTACCCTGATCCCCTTGGGTTACCTATTTGCCTTTGCTTCTTTTCTTTTCTTTCCCTTTTTAATTTTTTTTTGCAGCTGACCAGCATGGGGATCCAAAACCTTGACCTTGGTGTTATAACACAGCACTCTAACCAACTGAGCTCACCAGCCAGCCTGTTTCTTTTAATAAGTTCACTTAATGCTCCCACTCACCTGTCCCTTCCTCTGGGACCCACCCCCTTACAGCTCTTCTCTCACCTGGCACAAGTAAACCCTGCCCACTGAATCCTCCCCATGAGTGCTCACACAGCACCCAGACACCTCTCCTTGTTCAAGCCTTTGGCACATTTTATTGCAATTGTCTGTTTACAGGCCACTTTTCTCCCTAGCCTGGGAGCTGCTTGAGGGTAGTGACTATGTTGTGTTGGCTTCTGAGCCCCCAGTAGAAGGCCAATGGCCTTTGCACATGGTGGGTGCTTAGTAGATTAAAGGTATTGATGGAAGATCTAGGTGTCTTAAGTGGTGATGACAGCATGGTACCTGGGACTGCTGCATGTCACAAAAATCCCCTGGAAAGGAAGGTTTGCTTAACAAGTGGTGCTGGGGAAACTGAGGAGAGGGTGGAGGGAGGTGGAGAGGGGAGAGAATAATGACATCTTCACCTTACTCTATAGAGCAGAATAAATTCCAGATGGATGAGACTGTAAAATGTGAAAACAATGAAACCATAAAGTAACCAGCATAAAATGTTCATGATTCTAATCTCTGGATGGGAAGGGCCTCTCTAAACACAGCAGTAATGGAAGAAATTATAAAGTCAAAGACGTATATATTTGTATACTTAAAATTGGAAACGTCTGTACATCAAAACACATCATAAATAGAATTAAAATAAAAAGAAATATGTAAAGAGCACTTGGAAATAAAAAAAAATCTAAAAACCTCAACAGGAAAAAATGAGTACTGGATATGAGAAGAAAACCAACAAAAGGGAAAATTTAAGTGACTAAGTGTAAGGAAAAATGTTTAATCTCATTAGAAAACAAAAAAAAATTCAATTAAAATAGGGAGATGTAATTTTTCACTCATCACTTTGGCCAAATTATTAAAAAAAAAAAAATGTCATGCTCAGTGGGGCTGAGATAAAGTGAAATAAGCAAAATGCATGTTCTCTTCCGCGCAGATGGGGCTGAGTGGGGACAGCTTTCAGGAAATCAGTTTCTCAATATGGATCAAAAGACTTAAAAATGTTTGTGCCCTTTGTTCCAGCAATTCTGCCTCTGGGGAACTTTCCTGAGAATTATTCTTTTTTTTTTTTATAACAGAAAAAATTCTGAAACGTCTAAATGTCCAATAATGGGGAATTACAGAAATTATGGCACAACTATGTAATAAAATATTATGCGGACTTTAAAAATCATGTTTAATTGTTAATGGCAATTGCGCCTGGGGAATGGGAGGGAATTCGAGGTACAACTGGGGTTTTTTTCCTTTTCACTTTCTATTTTTCTGGACTATTTATGTTACTATAACGTGTTATTTTTATAAAGAAAAAATATTGTGTTTTAGGATATTTTTAATTATATGGAAAAATTATTACTATATAGTATACTATAATGCTGAATGGAAAAAAAGCAGGTGATAAACCTACATGTATATAATGTGATACTTCATTTATACATATATATAGGTAATGCAGTAAACACTGGATTCAGTCCCTGGCACATATGAATTGCTGAATATATGCATACATATTGGTATTATGATATTGATGCATGCATATATGAATATAAAATATAACCAGTGAGTTTATCTGGGCTCCGGAGTTAGGAGTGATTTTTGCACCCTTTTACTTTTATACGTTCCTACATTTTAAAAATTTTCCACATAGATCATATATTCTTTTTAGTATATTAAACTTCATTATAAATTATAATTACAAAAACAGATTCTCCACAATAACTATTGAACGGAAAGGATTTGGTGTTAAACCTCAATTAAACATTTCTAACTGCCAGTGTTCTGCTTAATTTGTTTGACTACATAAGTGACAACAAATTAATCTTCACATTTGTATCATTTAATAGTGTACTCCCATACTTGACCACCTTCCTTGATCCCTGTAGCACCCCTGTGAGGCACTGAGATTAAAGGAAATTAACAAGACACCAAGGAAAAAGAATTCACACACACACACATCTACTGTGGCCTTGGGCGAATGACAGTCCTCGAGAGCTCCAATTTCTTACAAGCCCTGTGTAGCAGCTTTAGATGAACAGGCCCCAGTAGGGCTTTCTTTTTTTTTTTTTCCAAAAAAAGACGACCGGTAAGGGGATCTTAACCCTTGACTTGGTGTTGTCAGCACCACGCTCTCCCAAGTGAGCTAACCGGCCATCCCTATATAGGGATCCCAACCCGTGGCCTTGGTGTTACCAGCACCACACTCTCCCAAGTGAGCCACGGGCCGGCCCTCCCAGTAGAGCTTTCTAACCGGGCTTTCTGGCCTCCCCACAGTCCAGTTGGCACAGGTGGGATGTGGCAGGGCAGCAGGGAAGGAGAGGAGCACTGACAGTCCTTGCGAGGTGGTGGGGTACATCTCATCTCTTATTTAGCTTTCAGAGAAGGCCTCTTGGCTGCTGTCCCTGGAAGACCCCATGAAGCTCCTGCCCTGCTTGATGCCCCACCAACCCGCCCTTCTCAGCCCAGAGGTGGGTTTGGCAATGAGGTGGCATTTCCTTGGAAGAACAAAAGAGAAGACTGTGTCCTGCAAATGATTCCAGGGTAACTGCTTTTCATTCTTTCAGCCATTGGATTCATGTGTGATTTGTTTCTGGAGCTGTCAGGAAACAGACGGTTCTCTGAGCCTCAGCACAGAAACCCCAGTTCACAGAAAGACTAAGAAATCCTTGGGTGCGGGTTGGGGGACAGCACAAGCAAGATTATGGGGAAGCATGGCACTAGACGTGTCAGTCACACACACGGGAGGCCAAGCCGTAGAAGAGAGTTTAGAAAGAGAGTAATGATGATGATGAAATAACTATTGTTTATTGAGCACCTATTAGGTGCCATTTTTATCTCATCTAATTGTCCTATCATCCTTGTGGTGGGTAATGTTATGTCTATTTTACAGATGAAGAAATGAGACTCAGAGAGGTAAGAAAAGTACCTGTCCAGATACTTGGCAAGTAAATGGCAGAGTTGCAATTCAATCCCAGGTGTTTTCCCTCCCAAACTAATGTCCAGACCTTACCTGGCATATGGTATTCTCAATGGGTGTCGTTTGAAATAGATGGATTTAATGAGTACCTACTGAATGCCAAGCCTTGGCTTATGTGCTTTGTACAAGTGTATGGTATCACACTTAATCTTTGGAGCAGCCTTTGGGGGTATGTGTAATTACTCTCAAATGAGAAAACTGAGGCTCAGAGGTTTGTCCAAGGTCACGGTGAGACAAATAAAGGCCTTTTTTAGGAAAACACCTAAAGGGAAGAATGAATCAGGAGCAACCTGGACCCAGAGATCAGAGCCCCAGACCAGAAAGGATATAACACACATGGCATGTTTTGAGTAATACCCACTTTCCCCTTCCTACTGGTCTCTGTCAGTCAGTCAACACTCCTGAGGGTTCTGTAAAGCCAGCCTGGCATCCTGACCTACCCCTCCCATCCCTGTCCCAGCACCAGTGTGTAGTAAGAGTTTATGGAATGAGAGCCAGCTGAGCTGCTCTCTGGTTATTTGACTTTGTGCAATTCACTTTCTCTCTCTGGGCTTCAGTCTGGACTGCCAGGGTGGCTGGGGGCAGGGGGATGCTGGGTTGGACCATCTCTGGGGGCCTCGCCATACCCGAGTGAGCTCTATCCCCCATAGCTTGTCGTGCCTTCACTCTGAGCCTGGGCACAGTCTGCACACAAGGGCTCTGTGGGCCGAAGCAACTGCCCACCCCCAGGGACTGTCTAGGAAGGCTTCTCCAAAGGGACCCCCCCCACAACCAACACACTCTAGGTGACAGAGCCAGCCTTCATTCTCCCACAGCCCCTGGCAGAGGCCCTCCTACCCCAGCAGGGGACATGAAAGTGACTCAGCCCCCCAGTCCCTCCTCATACTCACTCACCCGCAGCCTTGCTTTGGAAAAAGGGTGGTTTTCATTTCTTCCTTTTTCCATTCAAACAGTTACTCGTTCTGTCCCTGGGCTGTCTCTCCCACGAGCCTCCATGGATTGGACCAGAAATTTTCGGCCAGCCCTTCTCTAGTCCTCTCCTGGTGGAGGGTCCCACCATCAGGGAGGGCTGTGTGGCCCTACTGTGCGTGGGGGAAGAGGTGGGCCTCTGGGGGCCCCCACTGGCCCTCTATTATATTGGCTTCTATTAAATTGAAACACATAGCACATCTATTACACAATAAACCACAGCTATTTCATGGATCAAATTAAGTTTTATTTGGGCAAATTACAACCTTTCCTACAGTCGTGCCTTTGTGAGGCCATTCCTTTTTAATAAAAGCAAGCATTTCTGGGGCTGGCCTTTCTGGACCAAAGCTCCATGGTGGGTTGGGGGCTCAGGCTGAGGCTGGCAAGAGGGTAGGAGTGTGTGTATGTGTGTGTGTGTGTGTGTGTGTGAGAGAGAGAGAGAGATGGGAATTCTTAGGGCCCCTCTTGGGAATGGATTTGGCTGCCTGCTCCCCCTGCCTCCCCGTCCTGCCTCCCCTTCCATTCCAACTTGCCATGGAAGTTTGCAGAGAACTTTTCATTAAACAAGAAAAAAGCAGCAGCAGCAGCAGCAGCAGCAGGAAGGCATTTCCCGGAATCCGGGAGGAAGCATGAGTCACCGGCCTGCTAAGTGAGCCCTGCGTGGCCACTGCGGCCCTGGCCCAAGAGGCCTGGAGTGCAGGGCCAGCCATCAGGGCCGCGCCAGGCCAGACCGCATAGACACGCCTGCTGCCCAGGCTGACGCAGGCTCCAGGAATGCAAACAAAGCTGGGTGGAGGGGCCTTCTGAGGGCCAGGGCACTGGGCCAGGCAGGAGGCAGCAGGCCCACAGGAGAGGCCTATAGAGTGGCCTTGGGCCTCAGGAAAGGCCAGGTTGCTGGTAAGGCTCCTATCTCCCAGAGGGACCTGGCCTCCCATTGCCAGCTCTAACCTTCTGGCTTCTCATGGGACAGGGGCAGGAGTTGCCTTAGAGCAAAGTTCTCAAAGTTGGTCTCTGGACCAGCAGTTTCAGCAGCACTGGGGAACTTGTCAGAGATGCAGATTCTTGGCCCCCTACTCCAGACTTGCTAAATCAGAATCTTTGGGGGCGGGACCCAGAGATCTGTGTTTTTCTGTTTTGTTTTGTTTTGTTTTTGACTGGTAAGGAGATCGCGACTCTTGGCATGGTGTGGTCTGCACCACGCTCAGCCAGTGAGTGCACCGGCCATCCCTATGTAGGATCCAAACCCACGGCCTCGGTGCTACCAGCGCCGCACTCTCCCAAGTGAGTCATGGGGTCGGCCCGAGATCTGTGTTTTAACAAGACTTCTGGGTGATTCTGATGCATGCTCAAGTTTGAGGACCATGGCACTTAATGATCTGCAAGTCAACCTCAAACACGCCTTTGCTGGTTTTTCATCCAACAAAGTAAGATCTAACTAATGCTTAAGTAGTGCTTACTGTGTGCCAGGCACTGAGCTGACTGCTTGACGTGCGCTAACTCATTGAATCCTCAAGTTAACCCCATGAGGTCAGGTTCTGTAATTGTTTCTCCATTTTACAGGTGACATAAGTGCTGCTTTTTGGCCAGAAGCCACAATTCTGGGACCTCCGAGGTGATGGGAGATGCTGGGTCTAACTCATAGGTTTAGCCTGTGCTGGCTAACTAGTCTGTGTGGCTGGCTGGCCTTTCCCTGGGCAGCTTTTCGAGAACTCTCACTCCAGAACTGGGGGATACAGAGGGAATCAGGCAAGTGGAGTGAGAGAAGCAAGAAGAGACTGGAAAGATGCGAGGCCTGAGAGAGACGCAGGGTCCCATAGAGTCTTGTTTCTCCAGATGTGGTCCCTGGACCAGCAGCATCAACAATGTCCAGAGCCCGTTAGAAATGCAGAATCCTGGATCCTAGTCTAGACATACTGAATCCAAATCTGCATGTTAACAAGATCCCCAGGGATTTGTGTGCACATTCAAGTTCAAGAAGTACGAGATGGGGCACTCGGGCAGATCCCTGTGTCCCTTCCTGCTGCAGGATAACAGGGTCTGGGATCTGCACCGGGCTGGGTCCAGCTCCCTGGGGGTTTTCATTCCCTCATTAACACAAGCATCCCCTCAGTAAATCCTGGAACTGGAGGGCACTGGAGGGAGCTTCCAGTACTTGATACCCCACAGCCAAAGTAATGTAGAAGGCAGGATGCTCTCACCCTGCTGAGTCGCCTCTTCCCAGGGTTGATGATCTTCACTTTCGTTAAGCTCTTTTCTTAGACTGTGGGCTCTGGGTTCTAACCCAGACTCTGCAAGTCATTGACTGTGATCCTTGTTGCTAAACTTCTCTGAGCCTCATTTTCCTTTTCTATAAAATACGGATAACAATATTTCCTAGACCATGCAATTTTTTGGTGCAGATGAAATCAGCAAATACATATAAAATGCTTGCTTAGAACAGCAAATAGCATATAACTTCATTAACATTAGCTACTTGTTTTTGGCCTTCCTCTGGGTGACCCTTGGGCTGTGGGTGGGATGGAGGGAAGGCAGTGCCAAGGCAGGGCTACTGGATTGGAGGTACTCCCTCAGGGGTTCTCTTATAGGGGAAAGAAGGAATGCGTTTGTATGATACCCATGATATGCCAGGCTCAGTGACAGGCATTTTCCTCCTTTCCACAGACGTACCAGGAAAGTAACTTTCTCTTATTTTTCAATCTTACAGATGAGGATTGAGGCCCCAGAGGTGCAGTGACCAGCCCAAGTGACCACACAGTGAGAGGTGGAGCTAGTGCTTGGTGGGGTCTGCTTGGCCAGCTTGATCTCAGTCCACATCCCCACTCCCACTTCACATGCCCTGATGCTACCTCCTCCATTACAACCAAAGATAATCCCTTGAGGGGGATCCAGAAGGCCAGAGCTGGCAGAGGGTTAGGGAGGCTGAGGGGTCCTGGGGACATGGATTGTGACTCCTTCCCAAGGGCCTTGGTTTCCCTTGGGTAGTGCCTCCTTGCAGGGCAGTTCTGCTGAATGTACCTGTTGTAGGTTTGGCTGCCTCTGGCCTTGTTCCCCTAGTGGAGGTTCCTAGTGCCTCTGTCCCATGACTCAGAGGCAGGCCTTTGGAAGATGTGTTAAAATCCCAGCAAGGGGGTCTTCTGGTTTCAGCTCTGATGTATGAGGAACTTGGAAGTTGTCACTCCCATCCTCACAACAACAAAAAAGTTGAACAAACTGAAAGTCAACAACTTTTCTTAGATCCATCAGAGAATTAAGGTCACAGGGCAAACTGCCTCTCTGAAATATGGAGATGGGTAATACAGAGAATTATAGCCAAGACCAGCTTACCTGAAGCAGAAGCCACTGGAGCCGGTAACTGCTGAAAAGACTTAAGTGGTAATTTTGATGAACTTCTGAAAGATAAGTATGAACTTCTTTGAAAATCAAAAACTTCTAGGGGGCCGGCCCGTGGCTCACTTGGGAGAGTGTGGTGCTGATAACACCAAGGCCATGGGTTCGGATCCCTATATGGGGATGGCTGGTTAGCTCACTTGGGAGAGCATGGTGCTGACAACACCAAGTCAAGGGTTAAGACCCACTTACTAGTCATTTTAAAAAAAACAAGCAAACAAACAAACAAACAAAAAAAACCTTCCAGGGATCCCCTCAATATTTAAATGGGTTTTTACCTCCAGGAACCCTACCAGATTTACATGGTGAAAATCCAAAAAATCTCCTCTGTTTCAGGAAAGAAGGGGGAAAAACATTTTGAAATACACCAAGAGCTTTCTCCATAACAAAGGCCTACCCTCCAAGGAAACTACTTCACCAGAGTCTTATCTGACCTGGGGGAAGGGTAATTAGACAACTCCAGCCCCCTCTAGCCTTCCTGTCTGTCTCACGTAAGGGGAGGGAGAAAAAAAAAGTAGCTCAGAAATGCTTCTGAAGGTAACAGCCCAGGGACTCAGGCCAACTAAAAATCTAAGATTTAATGATAAGAGTATAGCACAATTTCCCTCCCCAGCATCTTATTACCATCACCACAACAGGTCTTCAGCATAACAACAGTGGATTACAACTGAAAAACCTGCAAGACACAGACTCTTTTTAAGAAGGAGTTCTTAGGGAAACCCAAAGATAACCATGGAGAGAAAAAACAAATGAAGGAAATTAAAGGAAACTGAAGCCTCTGGCACCTATAGCTACAGCAAACCTTAAACACAGCCTAGCTCCTAGCCAGATTAACATAAAATCTCACACTAAAAGCCTAATTCAGTTTCTAAACCCAATGTATCACCATATCAGCCAGCCACCCAAAATAAATAAATAAACCCAATATATCATGCCTGGCTTTCAACAAAAAAATTAAAAGCCATGCTAAAAGTCAAGAAAAAACACAGTCTGAAGAAACAAAAACCAGACTCAGATATCACAAAGATTTTGGGATTAATCAGACAAGGGATTTAAAATAACTATGACTGATATTTTAGGGGTTCTAAAGGAAAAAGTAGATAATATGCAAAAACACATGGGTAAGATAAGCAGAGAGATGGAAACTCTAAGAGAAAATCAAAGGAAATATGAGACATTAAAAACACTGTAAAAGAAATGAAGAATTTCTTTGATGGGCCAAGGAAAGATCAATGAGCATCGAGATATATCAATAGAAACTTCCCAAAACAAATGCAAAGAGAAAAAAAGAATGAAAAGAGAAAAAGGAGTGGAACAGAATATCCAAGAACTGTGGGACAATTATATAAGGTGTAACACATTCATAATGGGAATACCAGAAGGAGAATAAAGGAGAAAGAAGCAGAAGAAATATTAGAAGTAATGATGAATGAGAATTTTCCAAACTTAATGATAGACACCAAACCACAAATCTTGGAGGCTCAAAGAACACCACACAGGATGAATACCATAAACTACACCTAAGCACATCCTGTTCAAACTGCAGAGAACCAAAGACACAGAGAAAATCCTGAAAGAAGCTAGAGAGAAAATACACTTTGCCCACAGAGGAACAAGGATAAGAATTACATCAGACTTCTCATTAGAAACCATGCAAACAAGAAGAGAATAAAGTGAAATCTTTAAAGTTTTGAAAGAAAAAATCCATCAACTTAGAATTGTATGCACTGAAATTATCTTTCAAAGTGAAAGAGAGATAAAGGATTTCTCAGACAAAAACTGAGGGTATTTGTCATCAATAGGTCTGACTTCCAACAAATGTTAAAAGAAGTTTTTTTTTGTTGTTTTTTTTGTCTTTTGTCTTTTTCCGTGTCTGGCAAGGGATCGCAACCCTCAGTG
>NW_007726905.1:469463-475026 GCF_000696425.1 Galeopterus variegatus | reverse complement strand
CCACCGGGCCGGCCCCAAAAAGAAGTTCTTCAGAGAAAAGGAAAATTACATAGATCAGAAACTTGCATCTACATAAAGAAAGAAAGAATATCAGAGAAAGAATAATGAAGATAAATGCTTTTTATTTTTTCTTATTTTTAATTGATCTAATAGGTAACTGTTTGTTCAAAGTAATAATAGCAAAAATGTATTGGGTGATTATAGCATATGGCTAAGTGAAATGAATACCAGCAACATTATAAGGGATGGGAGGGAGGAATTGGGAATCCTGCTATAAGGTACCATGAAGTGATATAGTGTTATTGAAAGTGGACTTAGAATGTATAGAATTAGAATGTAGTTATGAATGTATATTGCAAACTACAGGGCAACAACTAAAAAAAGATTTTTTAAAGAAGTTTAATTGACATGCTGAGAGAAAAGAAAATGGAATCATATTAAAATCACAGAAGGAAGAGTAAGAGGGAAAGATTGAAAAAAGAAAAAAGTGCAGTTAATAAAAAACAGTTACAAACTTGGTAGATATTAATTCAGCTATATAAATAATCACCTTAAATATGAATGGTATAAATACACCAGTTTAAAAAGACTGTTAGAGGGATTTAAAAAAACACAAATGTCTCTTGTCTACTAGAAGCCCACTTTAAATATAAAGGCACAGATCGATTAAAAGTAAAGGGACAAAAGCTAACACTTATACATAATAAGCACCCTTTTTTTTGGCAGCTGGCCAGTACAGGGACATAATAAAAACTCTTAAGAAAGCAGGAATAGAGGAGAATTTCCTCAACTTGATAAAGTATAGCTACAAAACCTTACAGCTAACATCATAATTGTGAGAAACTGAATTCCTTCCTGCTAAGGTCAGAAACAAGGCAAGGATGCCCCCCCCCCACTCACCACTCACCACTCCTATTTAACATCGTACTGGAAGGTCTAGCTAATGCAATAAGACAAGAAAAGGAAATAAAAGGCATATAAATTGGGAAGGAAGAAAGATATATTATCTTTGCTCACAGATAATATGATGTCTGTGATGAAAATCCCAAAGAACTTCAAAGGATCTACTTGAACTAATAAGAGATTACAGCAAGGTTAAAGGATACAAGGTTAATATACAGAAGTCAATTGCAATGAACAGTTAGAATTTGAAATTAAAAATACAATACCATTTACAAAAGAAAAAAAAAGAAAGAAAGAAAAAGAAAAAGAAAGAACCACTTAGGAATAAATCTAACAAAATACGTATAGGATATAAATGATAAACGAAGAAAGGATATAACTAATGAAGGCCCTCAAAGATCTAAAGGAACGCAGAGCGCAGGCGCAGCGGGGCCCAATGGGGCGGCCGCCGGGCAGCCCCTCCCCCTCCCTGCCCCCTCGCCCCGCCGGAAGTTAGTGTCGGGAGGCGGCCGCAGCAGGTGCTGTGTCTTGGAGCTGAGCACCGGCGGCCTGGAGCCAACCGCCACCAACTGTCAGCATAGGCCAGGCCGAGGTGACGCAGGGACACGGAGGAGACTCGGAGGAGGTGGCGGTAGCAGCAGGAGAGACATGGCGTCCATCTTCCTGAAGAGCTGCCACTGCCGGGCGCCCGCCAGCCTCCCACTGCCTGGCGCCGTGGCCTGGAGGGGTAGTTCGGAGGATCGTGCTCGTCTCAGTCGTTCCAATACCTTGGGGCTGAGAAGTGGCGCGACTGTTCCGTTTGGCTGCAGGGCGCCCGTGCACCTTGCGTACCTCTCCTTCGGGGGCCATCACCTCAGCAGTTGGCCTCCGAGGCCCCCGCGCTGGCGCATGGTGGCGATCACACCATGTTTGGTTGTCAGGCGACCTCGGGACCTTCCTGTGCACTGCTGGCACTCGTCGCTCCCCCTTGGCGATGACTCTGTAGTGAAGTCCCCCAAGTCCCTCAAGGATAACAAAAAGCTGGAGGAAGGGGGCCCCGTGTACAGCGCCCCTGTGGAGGCGGCAGTGAAGAAGTCCATCAGGCAGAGGGTCGTGGACGGGCTGAAGCACTACTACCACGGCTTCCGCCTGCTCTGGCTCGACAGCAGGATCGCTGCGCGCACGCTCTGGAGGATTCTCCACGGCCACACCCTGATCCGCCGGGAGCGCAGGCAGTTTGTCCGGGTCTGCGCCGACCTCTTCCGCCTTGTTCCGCTCCTTGTCTTCGTGGTGGTGCCGTTCATGGAGTTTCTGTTGCCCATCGCTGTGAAGCTCTTTCCTAATATGTTGCCATCCACATTTGAGACCCAGTCCGTCAAGGAGGAGAGGCTGAAGAAGCAGCTGCGGGTCAAGCTGGAGCTGGCCAAATTTCTCCAGGACACCATGGAGGAGATGGCCATGAAGAACAAAGCAGCCAAGGGGAGCGCCGCCAGAGACTTCTATGTGTTTTTCCAGAAGATTAGAGAGACGGGGGAAAAACCCAGCAACGAGGAAATCATGCGTTTTTCCAAATTATTTGAGGATGAGCTGACCCTGGATAACCTCACGCAGGCACAGTTAGTTGCACTGTGTGAGCTGCTAGAGCTCCAGACCATAGGCACCAGCAACTTCCTGCGCTTCCAGCTCACCATGAGGCTGAGGTCCATAAAGGCTGATGACAAGCTGATTGCTGAAGAAGGAGTGGACAGCCTGAACATCATGGAATTGCAGTCGGCGTGCCGGGCTCGAGGCATGCGGGCGCTCGGGGTCTCGGAAGACCGTCTGAGGGCCCAGCTGAAGCAGTGGCTGGATCTACACCTGCATCAGGAGATCCCCACATCACTGCTCCTATTGTCCCGAGCCATGTACCTCCCAGACACCCTTTCGCCTGCAGACCAGCTCAAATCCACGTTGCAGACCCTTCCAGAGATCATAGTAAAGGGAGCCCAGGTGAAAGTGGCTGAGGTTGAAGGTGACCCAGTGGACAACCAGGCAAAGCTGGAAGCCACACTACATGAGGAGGCGGCCATCCAGCAGGAGCACCAGGAGGAGAAACTACAGAAGCTCTCCCAAGTGATAAAGAAATTGGCAGAAGCTGTCCCTGAGAGGGCAGTAGCTGAACAGCAGCCAGAAGTGCCAGATGTGATCCTGCCATCAGAGGACCTGAAGGACACTGCCCCTGTGCTGGAGGAAATAACTAAGGAAGAAATTGACATACTCGGTGATGCCTGTTCTAAACTGAAGGAGCAAAAGAAGTCACTAACCAAGGAGAAGGAGGAGCTGGAGCTGCTGAAGGAAGACGTCCAGGACTACAGTGAGGACTTGCAAGAGATCAAGAAGGAACTTTCAAAGACCGGTGAAAAAAAATATGTGGAAAAATCTAAAGCCAGCAAGAGATTGACAAAGAGAGTGCAGCAGTTGATCGGGCAGATAGATGGCCTGATCTCCCAGCTGGAGACAGTTCAGAGCACCGGCAAGCTGGGCCCAGCAGAGGGCTCACCTGCGGGAGAGAACATCATCAGTATCACAGATTTCATCAACTCCATGAAGCAAGTCAAGGACATTCCAGAAAATAAGCTGATCAGCTTGGCCTCAACACTGGATAAAAATAAGGATGGCAAGATCAACATGGACAGCCTCATCAAGGTGATTGAGCTGGTGGACATAGAAGATGTTCATATCTCCACCAGCCAGGTGGCTGAGATTGTGGCAATGCTGGAGAAGGAGGAGAAGGTGGAGGAGAAGAAGAAGGCTAAGGAAAAGGCTGAGGAGGAGGCTGCAGAAGCGAAGAATTAGGGCTGGCCTTGGCTCTCAGGCATGTTGGTGGCCCTACATGTGTCTGCCTCCATCCTGCTGCACCAGCTGCTGTGATAAGGACCATGCTAGTGGTAACTTTCAGGTGATTCTTAGTGAAATCTAATATTTTGTCTGGAATAAAGCAGAAACTTCCATAAAAGAAAAAAAGAAAAAAAAAAAGAAATGGAGAGAGATTCTATGTTCACGAATAAGAAAATTCATATTGTTAAAATGTCAGTCTTCCCAACTTATTCTATGCATTCTTCCCAACTTGTTCTATAGATTCAACAAAACCCCAATTAAAGTCTCAGTGAGTTATTTTGTGGATATTGACAATAACCAACACAATTACTGAAAAAACAAAGTCGGAGGACTGACACTATTCAACTTCTATAAAACTTACTATAAAGCTACTGTAATCAAGACATGTGATACAATCTTGACTCCATCACTCAGTTGCTGTGTGACCTTGGGTCTGTCACTTAACCTCTCTGAGCCTCTGTTCCCTCAACTGTAGAGTGGGGACAATAATAGTGACTACCTTATGGGTAGGGTGTTACAAAGATGAAATAACATTCCATGGGAAGTGCTTCACATATTCCCTGGCTAGAGGTAAGGCCTCAATACACATTCCCTGCTTGTGTTGTTAGTAAGAAAGAATGAATGCAGTACCGAGCCCCAGCTGTGCACCACCTCCTGCTGTTCACTGGGGACTCAGAAGCTAAAACACAGGTTCCATTCCAGGACTCACTGTCCGTGACACTCTCACACTTACCAACCTCGTGGGGCAGGAGACACTGGCTCTCTGCAGGTGGATCACAAAGTGAGGCAGGCTCAGCTGAGGGGTGAGGCTACGAAGGAATTCTGAGATAGGGCATTTGACATAGGCCCCAAAGCTGGGGTTCATATGAGACTGAGAACATGGCTGAGCAAGGCTTGGAGTGTGGCTGAAGCATGGCACGTTCCAGGACTGGTGAACAGTCTGGTGCACATCATTGGTCCCAGAGAGAATCAGGGCTATAAAAGGCAGGGTGCAGGGGTCACTTGGCCCAATCCTCTCACTTTAGAGATGAGGAAACAGGCCCAGACAGGGAGGAAGAGACCTCTCAGTTGTTTCACTGCTAGGGCTGTTTTCATCATGGGGCCTAATGAAGTTAGACAATGAGAGTTTTGATGAGGAAGAAGGGTAGTTTAACGATGGTGATAATGATGAAAACATATTTATTAACTGATATGTGCTAAGCATTATTCTAGGGGCTTTATGACGGTTATTTTATTTACAAAATAACCCTATGGGGTAGGTACTATTATTCCCATCTTATTGCTGAGGAAACTGAGGCACAAAGAGGTTTGCTCAGCCAGTTGCATCAGGACTTTCTGTTCCTTGCAGCTGAAACCATTCTTGTTGGTGAGAATATGAACCCCAAACCTCTCAACATGCCATTCAAGGCTAAGACCCTGCAGCCCTGTTTCTTGTCAACATCCTGTCCTGGAGCCAGAGTCGATAACCTGCTATTCCCAGTAAGGGCCATGTTCTCTGGGGTCTCTAAACATTTGTATTTGCTTTTTCCTTTGAAGGGGCCTCCCAGGTAGAAACCCTGGGAGGGTGTCATAGCACCCATCTGTGTGGCCACCAATGCCCTTGTCATCCAAGCTTGTTGCTTACTAGTTTGTGTATCTGACTTATTTCCTGGACTGAGAGCTCTGGACTGAGGGCAAGACCCGGTCACATTCATTTCTGTGCCCTTGCCACCAGCACAGAGCCCAGTCCAGAGCGCACACACACTCTCTAAGTGGCTATGTAATGAATAACTGTATGTGAGCCATCTGAGACCCCTGGGGTTTA
>NW_007726905.1:464768-469050 GCF_000696425.1 Galeopterus variegatus | reverse complement strand
GGCAAGACCCGGTCACATTCATTTCTGTGCCCTTGCCACCAGCACAGAGCCCAGTCCAGAGCGCACACACACTCTCTAAGTGGCTATGTAATGAATAACTGTATGTGAGCCATCTGAGACCCCTGGGGTTTACAAGGGGTATTGGAGAGGCGGTGTTCAGGACAGTAGCATTAATATCCGCAAGCATTAATGAGCCACTCACTACAGGCTAGGTACTTCCCACATATTATCTCATATACTCTTCATGGTATGACTGTTATCCTCATTTTACAGATGAGGAAACTGAGGTGCAGACACAAAGCAACTTGTGCCAAGTGGAAGTTTAAACGGTGATCTGTTGGTTTGTTGCTAAATGAAAAATGGAATATACTGAATTGTTTTTGCACGCACATTTTTAATGACAATATGATAGTAGGAATCTTGGCAATTTACTTTTCCAGTTTTCTCAGTATTTCTAATTTTGTTTCAGAAGCATAATAGGGAAAAATAAAAAATATATATATAGCTAAGGGTTTAGAGAATGTTAGGTTGGACCATGTGCCCTGAGGACTTCACTTTCTGTAAGGATCCTGTAGCAGATCAGGGAACCCATATAATTCTGTACTCCCACGGTGCAATCTGGACAGAACAATGTCAACGCTTACTGATCCCTTTATTCTCTATTCTGTGTGCTCATGAGTTTTGGGAAGTTTTCGTTTGGTTTTTGTTTTCTTCTTCCTTCTTCCTCTCTTTCTTTCATTTTTCCCTTCTCTCTTTTTTGCCAGAAAGTGAGGATACTGAATGAGCATTGTGTAAATTTCTCCAGCCCTGCTTAAATTTTTTGGACTTAAAAAGGTTTAATCATTAACCTGGGGTATGGATGAAGAAATGGAAGACTCATCTACAAAAATACACCTCCTTTCTTGTTTATATAAAACTTTGTCCTGAAGGCTTCTCGAGGGCCAAAAGAGCAAGCACACAAACAAAATCAGGTCATAACCATTCTGCTCTCTGCTCCTCTCCCAGCTGAATCCTGGGTGGAGTACCAGGACAAAGGTCAGGGGGGCACCAGGAAGCAAGGCCAGCAAACCCCAGGGAGGGGGGTATGCATACCTTGGCTCAGGCTCAGAAGTGCAGGAAAGCAATTGAAGTGAGTAGCCAGACTTCTACAACCAGGCCTGTGATGCTGACCCCCCAACCGAGCACAGGGTCCCCATCCAGAAAGGGGAGTTCCCTCATCTATGAAATGGGCTATTGTAAAAGCCCACTGGGACAATACGTGGGACTGGTGGGAGGGAGGACCAGGCAGGGGCAGGAGCTCTGGAAGTGTGGGCTGAACCCAGTCTGTGAAGATGGGTCTAGGGTCAAGGGGAAGCTTTTGCAGTTTTGGGAAACTCATTCTGTTCTTGGCTTGGGAAGCTCAAGCCTACTATGAACCACTTTTTTTTTGCAGTGTTGGTGTGTTTCTTCCCCACCTCATCTTGAAGTCATGTAAACCCCCCTAGTGCCAGTTACTGCTTCCTGTTGGGCTGGCCTCCAACAGCTGCCTGCCTGTGCCATCTTGAGGCAGCGTGACTGGTGTGGAGGCTGCAGGGCAGTGTCCCCCTCTGCAGAGGAGGCCCTTCCCCAGACTTGCCAGGTTTTAAGCATCTGGTGTGGGGCAGAGGAAAGAACTCTTGATTGGTATCAGAAGCCCCAAACGTCTCATGATCCTGCCATAAAACAGCCTGTGCCACTTCAGACTTCAGCTTCCACCTTGAGAAGTGGGACATCTGGCCTAAATGTCTGTGAAGGGACTCCTCAGCTTTGTAGTCCTAAGGAAAGGGCTGGGACAGCTGGTGGAAAGCTAGCGGGGAGCTAAGACCTCTCCCTTGAGGTTCTTCCTTGATCTGGGCCCCACTCCCTGACAGGGTTCAAGGCAGCAGCAGCTACCGGTTAACGCAGACCAGATGCAGCCCTTTCCACGGCCATGCTCAGCGGCCTTCCTCCTCAGAGGCCTTGGGGATATTTGAAACTCCATGGAGTTTGGCTTTGGAGGTTGGAGTGGAAACCACAGCTCCATTACACAAGCACATATGATCTCCCTGGGAGGAGAGTGGCAGGCTGGCCTCAGAAAATGAGAGACAAGCTGGAGGCCACTGGCTCTGTGAAGAACAGTTTTGCCTCCTGGAGTATGATGCTGTGCGGGAGCCTCAGGGAGGGCAAGTCCAGCATGCTTGGCCCAAGTAGAGAGAGTGACCTCTGAGGTGGTGAGCTCCTGATTACCAGAGGATGGGAGCAAAGACCAGGGTCCTTTACAGAGACGTGAGCCTGGTACAAGGGCTGGACATCCACCAAGGAACCCTTTCCCTTTCCCCCAATGCAATCTCATAATTTGAAAGCTTTACATCTGCCAGACAAATCCTCGAAGAAGAAAAAATTCCATTGAAAGGGAAGGATCTTCTCCCCTACCCTAGGGCAACCCAAACAACTAAATTTGCACAAATGAGTGGAAAATTATTCCAGAGTCACTAACAGTTAAGACACTCCAGTGTTCGTCATTGCCTAGTTGGGTATCTTTGGGCCAATAGTGTAGTATCTTCAGCCTCAGATTTCCTATTTGCCAAATAATAAGCAAATAATGAGCCCCATGTCACGGGGCTGTAAGATGTTCATAAAGGCACCTCACAGAGCCCCAGTATAGGCAAGTCAGGGCTACTCCCCAGTGACATAGATTAAAGCCTCATTTCCTATTTCTGAATAATCCAAGACCATTGTAACTGCCCATCAGCACTTGTGGTCGGCAGAAATAACTGAGACAACCCCTGTGGGCGGCCACAGTCCAGGCTAAGGCAGTCAGTCAGCCTGCCTCATGAGTGTAGGCATCTCTGGGCTTGAGTGATGGTTGGGGTGGGGGGCTGTGAACACTGCAGATGCTTGGAGCCCCATGGTGACTCTTAAGCACAGGAGTCAGAGCTGACCCATCTCTGCCTGAAGGTCTTTCTTCCCAATACTCTTCAAGGGCAAAGGCCTAGGCAGGGCAGTAAATCACCAAGCTTGGTTCTGCTCAGTGTTCATTCACCTGGGTCCTCGGGGAAGGTTACTTGGCTATTTCTATGGGGCAAAGAACTGACTGACCTGGCCATTTACAAACCTCAGTTTCCTCCTCTATAAAATGGGAACAAGTAGCCATGTCACACCTCTGGCAGGTTGTTGTGAGGGGCAGGGAGAGTGGTCAATGGTTTGGTTATGTGATCCGTCCCACTGGTGGGGAGCGAGATCTCAGGCTTCAGGGCACAAAGGGCTGGAGATGCAGAGTGGGCTGCTGCTCTTGGTGATCAACTTCTAGGAGAAGGGTACATCCCCTGGTACAGGGTCAGGGAGTGGGTACAGCAGGTTCCTATTAAATTTAAGATTGTGGGTAGAAAGAGGTTAGGCTTGGTAATGGACCTTGTAATAGATAGGCTACCCTGGCCAAAAATCGCCTTTTCTACCCCTGCTAGACCCCCTGCTGGGCCTCCATCTGTGCTCTCCCAGGCCAAAGTCCATCTTTCCTCTCATCCATGCAGTCACTGTTCCCACACTTTACAAGCACCCTCTATGTGCCTGGCACTGGGCACACAGTGCTGAGCATGGTTCCTGCTTTCGTGGAGAGAAAGACCTTAAACAAATAGCCACATACACAATCACAAAATTTAACAAGGACCGGGAAGGAAAAGAATGGTGTATTACGCAAGTGAATGAAGGCCGACTGTTCCTGAAGGCCGCTACTTACTCTTTGGCTGGCAGCACCCCAAGTACTTGATGATAACTCATTGGATCCTCACCATGTCCCTATGGAGTGGGTGCCATTATTATCTCCATTTTACAGATGCAGAAACTGAGGCTCAAGAGGTGGAAAAACTTGCTGGTGGTCCGCAGCTCGGGGAGTAGAGTTGTGGCGTGACCTGGCTCTGGAGTCCACACCTTTTACCCCAGAAGCTGCACTGCCCCAGGGAGTGGTAGATGAAGAGCAGCTTCTAGAGGAACTGACAGATGAGGTAAGTTGGCCAGAGGAAGAGCAGGAAGGAAGGACTTCTTGGGCCTGGGTCCCACAGATAGGAAAAACAGTGAGCAAGAGGGAATGAATGAAGAGAGAGGAGAACGGAGGAGCAGGGCGTTGAGGGCCTTGAGTGCTGCGCTTGTCTTGAGTAAGTGGGAGGCTGATTTGGGGTGGGAACCTGGAACCACGTTGAATCACTACCTGACACAGCCACATGCTTCCCAGGGCCAGGGCAGAGCCAGATCTCCATTGTTCCCTGTAATTCTGTGACATAGGAGGGCG
>NW_007726905.1:461099-464227 GCF_000696425.1 Galeopterus variegatus | reverse complement strand
CTTGTCTTGAGTAAGTGGGAGGCTGATTTGGGGTGGGAACCTGGAACCACGTTGAATCACTAACCTGACACAGCCACATGCTTCCCAGGGCCAGGGCAGAGCCAGATCTCCATTGTTCCCTGTAATTCTGTGACATAGGAGGGCAGGCTTCCCTCTTCTTTTTTTTCACAAATGAGGAAACTGAGACTTGGAGCAGAAGTCTTTCTCAAGGTCACAGACGATGGAATTGCTGAGTTCCCTGGCCCTTTTCCTCCCATCAAAGTCCAGCCATCAGAGACAGAATTTTTAGTCTGGTGAGGATAGATCAGCCCTTGAGTAACAAATGTGTGGTCTAATGGGGAAGATGGACGTTGTGGTAGATTAGTTGTATGCAGGGCCCTACAGTTCTTCACTTCTCCTTGTAACCACATCCTTTGCCAGGTAACCCTGCACTGTCCTTCTGCCCTAGGTAGAATGTTCTTCCAGTTCTTGGCTCTGGGCTCAGTTCTGTGCTTTGCTTGGGCTGATAGGATGGCACAAGCAGAGGCTTGACAAAGCACTTGCACCTTTCCCCTTTTGCTCTTTTTCTTCTGCCATTGTCATGAGAACACGCTGGGCTAACTTGGGGTAGGGCTAGACGTGGCCCCATGCCAAGTCACCTCTATCATCCCAGCCAAAGCCATCGTAGATCAACTAGCTGACCTACATGTAAGAGACCCCAGCCCAGATCAGCTGAATCCCACAAACTTTGAATGTTTGGAACTGCGGTTTTGGGTTGTTAATGCAGCATTATTATGGTGACCAGTGACAGATACAGACATGTATACAGCCAATTTGACCACAGACTGCAGGTGATAAGGGCTCTGCTAGTGGCCTGCACCAAGCAGGGAAGGAGCAACGAATTCTGAGCTGAGAGGTCAGGGAACATGTAACGGGACTGTTAACGCAAGAACTGAATCTTGAAGGGGAGAAGTTAGAAGGCATCCAGGCAAATGAAACAGTCACAGGTACAAAGGTGTATGACTACAAGGTGTGTCTGGGGAATGGCAAGTCATCCAGCGTGGCCGGTGCATGGAGGACAATGTGGAAAGGGAGATTGGACTGCCTGATCAGGAGCTTGAGGTCTTTTAGTGGGCAATGGGGAGCCTAGGTTGATAAGCTGTGGGTGAGAGTTGACCTTTGTTTTTTATTTTGCCCATCTGTTCAGGTACCAAGTTCTGTACGTTTGGTCCACCCTTTGTGTTCCAAACCCACCTCCTTGCACTGATTCTGACCTTCTCAGCTGGACTCTTGCTCATCCTCCACCCAGATCCCCAGATCTACCCCAACAGTACTTCCCTAAAATGAAGATAATTACAACTTGTGTATCACCAGAGACTTTCCTAACATTAAAGTCAAGGAACCTGTTTCTGAAGTTCCTCAATGACAGGGTTTTGCAGCTGGGGAGGCCAACCCTTTGGAGCCTAGGTTCCAAAGCCATGTCACAAAGGCATTGATGGTGTGACCGTGGGGAACTACCTCCCCTTTCTGAGTTCTCCCGTCCCTCACTGTGTTGAATCCTACTGCGCCCTGTGAGGCAGGTAACAGAGGAGGGGAGACCTTCCCTGGATCAATAGCTAGAATGTGGCCCAGGCAGGATGGGACCCATTCTGTATGACTCAGGGTAGTCTTGTCTGTTCCACGCCAATCTGTTTAGGTGCCACATCCTTCTGGGACCCCTTCCTAAAATGCTGTGGGGTTGGGTCATAAATTTTCTCCCAAACGGTTGCCAACAACTTCTCCCTACCTGAATACATATGATGCTCCTCCCAGCAAGAAAAGGGCCTTTGTTCCCTCCTCTTGAATCTGGACGAGCCTTGTGACTTCCTCTGATGAAGGGAATTTGGCAAAAATGACCCTGCCAGTTCCAGGCCTGGCCTGAAATGGCCTGGCTCCTTCTGCTTTCTCTCTCTGTCCTTCTTCCTGTCATGGAAGCCAGCTGCCGTGAAAAAAAGTTGGGCAAACTAGATAGTGATGCAGACCCAGGTGGAAAGAGGCCACACGGAGGAGAGCCTAGGGCCCCAGCACAGGCATGTGAGTGAGGCCTTGGGGGCATTTCAGCTGAGCTCCCATCTGACACAGCCGTACTGATCCCACATGGAGCAGAGGACCCACCATGCTGATGCACAAGACCATGAGAAGTCGTAAAGCACTGTTATTTCAAGCCACCAAGTTGCAGGGTGGTTTGTCACACCACACAGATAACTGAAACAGGTGGCTTGCGGGGTGTCTAGGTTCTGTGTGTCCTTGGGATCTCTAACTTCCACCAGGGCCCTGAGCCTTGGTTTCCATGTTCCCAGCAAACTGGCAAGGTCTTTCCCCCTATTTCATTCTTGCTGGGTAAGGTAGGGGAGTTATATGGTTCCCCCACATCCCATTTTCATATAGCTCCTATGACAAGTTAATGGAGCTCCTATGACATGAATGGCAAGCTGAGAGCTTGGACTCTGGGGTCAGATTCCTGGGATTTAAGTCCCAACTCTGCCAATTTCTAGTTGTGTGACCTCAGGCAAGTTCCTTCACCTCTCTGTGTCTCAATTTCTTCTTCTGTAAAATGAGGTTAATACTCATGCCTCATGGGGTTTTGCAGCAGGCAATGGAAGGCACGGCCCCACTCGAGCCCCCACTCTGGGCTGAGAGGCAGAAGAGTGGGAGATGCACCCAGCACAAGGCCTTGGCATGGAACTCCAGTTCTGCCTCAGACACGCTGGGGGACTTGAAGCCTCAGCTTTCCCATCTGTAAGGTGGTAGTCTGCATCTCCAGGGTATGAGGGTTCAAGGTCACTAATGGGGAAGGCCTTTGCAAGAGCAGAGATGCTGTGCATATGCCTGTTACCATGGAGACATCTGAAAGAAGGGCCTTCCCCAGGGCAACATCTCTTCAGATTCTCATGGGGGGCCTGGGCTTTCAACAAGAGCAGTCTTGCCTGACTTACAAGACCCACCTGGGGCCTCAGCTTCTCAGGGAGCCACCCTCGACCACCCATGCCTCCCCTTCTGCATCTTCCAGTCGTGATATCCCCTGGCTCTGGAAGAAGGGCTCTAGAATGCCCAGCCCTGGGGTCAGTGCCCCCAGAGCAGACTCCAGCTGGCAGCCCAGCCTCTGCTAC
>NW_007726905.1:458166-460157 GCF_000696425.1 Galeopterus variegatus | reverse complement strand
GAAGATGGGGATGGGGGTGCAGGATCTAATTGGGTTGGTAGAACCCAGTGGTGCAAGAGACGCCTTTTGTCTTGTCTGCCCTTTTGTGGGAGCTGCTCCCCACCATCATGAGCCACAGGTTTCCTGTTGGATTTGCCACATTTGCTCAGAGTGAACCTCCCTCCCCAGATGGTGAGCACCTGACCCAGGATGAGGCAAGCAATGCCTTCTGCTGAGAATTTGGAGTTGGAACCAAAAGACCTCAGCTAAGGTTGGCTGCCTCATGTCTGGAGGCCACATCAACCCAGGAGCCATTGACAGCCATGTTTTCCACTGCTGACCAGAGGAGAGAACAGAGCCAGAGGCTGTGGGAGGAGAATGGAGAGACAGCAGAGAGAAGCTGGGTAAGAGAGAGAGCGACCAGCTGGGTCCCTGGTCTGGGATTCCAGGAGATACCCCAGGCTCATTTCAATAACTTCCACACCCTGCCCACATTTTCCTTTTCTTGCTATAGCTAGTTTAAGTGAGTTTCTGTTGCATCCAAATAAAATAATCCCTTCAGATATAAAGAAAAGCAGAGTGAGACCTCTAGCTTTATATGGTTGCCACTCATTGGGCCAGCCGCTTCATCTGCATTATTTCATTAAATCCTTATGATGACTCTGTGAAGTAGGTGTTGTTACTATCTCTACTGGACAGATGAGAAAACTGAGGCCCAGAGAAGTTAAGCAACTTGAGCAGTCACACAACTGACAAGGCAGTTGAGTCTGGGCTGGCTGATTCTAGAGGCCATGTGTTGTCCTCCTCCTGTGCACTCATCTACCCTGCTGGAGGGGTTTGCATTTGAAAGGCACTGATCTGGGGCATCTGTTGGGCCTCCTGCAGAGCCCTTGATTCTCTGGGCTTATTTGACTCTGTTCTACTAAAGAAGTTTGTACATCTTGAGAAGAGCCAAGCTGGCTGGGCTTTAAGTTTTCAGTGCTGGGCTGGAGCGGGGACCCCTTTGGAAGCCGAGCCAAGGCCTGGCTGAGCCCCCAGACCAGGTTGGCTAGCCGAGGAGGCTGACACTATGTCCTGCTACAGCTCTGAGGCCTGCTTGGGAGTCATGGGCCCAGATGGGCCTAGGACAGAAATGGTCTTTGCCCTGACCCTGAGCCTAAGCCACCCCTTCCAGGGCTCAGGTGCTGTGATCTTCTTTCCTCTGTTCTCTCTGATAAGCATCAGAGAGATCTTGCTGTGGTCATATGTCAGGACTCTGGAGCCCTTGGCTGTGTTCTCCTGCTGAAGAGCCATGCAGGACAAAACTGAGATCGGATGAAGCTTGGACCCCTTGGCCCCAGGGGTAGGCAATCGACTGTGGGTCAGACAGAGAGAGAAGACCCAACACTGGCTGGGCCATGGGAGGCCACGGGATCCCAGGGGAAATAGCAGGGGACTTAGCAGTCAGAGAAGACTCTCAGGTGTAATCACACCATGTGCAGACAGGTGGGCTCTCCAGAGACAGAGGGCAGCTCACCCTGCCCTTTAAAAATCTTTAAAATTTGCTCATTTGAATTCTATGAACNGAAGATGGGGATGGGGGTGCAGGATCTAATTGGGTTGGTAGAACCCAGTGGTGCAAGAGACACCTTTTGTCTTGTCTGCCCTTTTGTGGGAGCTGCTCCCCACCATCATGAGCCACAGGTTTCCCATTGGATTTGCCACATTTGCTCAAAGTGAACCTCCCTCCCCAGATGGTGAGCACCTGACCCAGGATGAGGCAAGCAATGCCTTCTGCTGAGAATTTGGAATTGGAACCAAAAGACCTCAGCTAAGGTTGGCTGCCTCATGTCTGGAGGCCACATCAACCCAGGAGCTGTTGACAGCCATGTTTTCCACTGCTGACCAGAGGAGAGAACAGAGCCAGAGGCTGTGGGAAGAGAATGGAGAGACAGCAGAGAGAAGCTGGGTAAGAGAGAGCGACCAGCTGGGTCCCTGGTCTGGGATTCCAGGAGATACCCCAGGCTCATTTC
>NW_007726905.1:454245-456945 GCF_000696425.1 Galeopterus variegatus | reverse complement strand
GAGGGCAGCTCACCCTGCCCTTTAAAAATCTTTAAAATTTGCTCATTTGAATTCTATGAACATATGGTTTCAAAAGAAATGGGATCATACCATATGATATATATAATACATGTATATACACTTCATTTCATGAAATAGATTATAGACATTCTTTCAAATGAACACGCAGAGATATATGTCCTTCTTGTTAATAGTTCAGAGGCCAAGAGGGGAGGAGGTTGGGGGGAGGAGAACTGGTGGACTGATGGGTACAAAACTATGCTGTCTACCCTAAGTGAATCATTGTGCAGTATAGGCACGTATTGAAACAACACACTGTACGCCACAAATATGTACAAGTAAATGCTAAAATTTTTTTAAAAGTTAATAGTTGGCTAATAGTCTATAGAATGGACAGCCCAAAGAAAACTCAGGGCAGGTTTCCTTTTGAATGTGCAAGTATTCTTTTTTTTTTAGCGGCTGGCTGGTATGGGGATCCAAACTCTTGACCTTGCTGTTATGATGCAAGAATTCCAAGTAGAACATTAGCAAAAGAAATCTAGTACTACACTAAATTAGAAGGATAATACCTCATGACCCAATAGAAATTTATTTCAGGAATGCAAGGATGGTCGATAACAGGAATTCCACCTACAGTGCTCATTAAATTGGCAGATAGTGGAGAGAAACCATGTCATTCTCTCGATAGATAGTAGGAAAGATTTACATGCTGCTTGGCAGCCCTTTCTGATAAAGCGGTGAGAAGGAATCCCAAACATGGTCAGAAGTATTTACCAATATGCAACAGCAAACAGAGGGGGAGATTCATTAAAGATATTCTTCAGGGCCCAGCACCGCTATTATTATTCCATGTTGTCCCAACCAGAGGCCCAGGTAGACTGAGGGTGAGTGAGGGGGCCCAAGGGAGCAGTGGGGGTGGTTGGGAGGAGCTGGCACCAGTGGCCCCCTGGGAAAGTCCCCCCTCTCTGTGGAGTCCCTGCTGCCAGAGGCGAATTTACCCTGAAGCTAGAGACGTTTAAGCCTAAGGGCTCCTCACTTGTTCTGGCCCCTTCCACGACCCTATGACCAATTCTGCTTTCAGAATTTGGTGTCCTTTGTTGTACAAACAGCCCTCAAATTGTATAAGCTTCAGACCCACACACCTGGACCCTCCCCTGACTCCACTTTCCCCTGTATTTTTTGTATCTTCTTTTTGCTTTTTAATTTACTTGTCATTGTCCCTATTTGTGGGATACAGTGTGTTGTTTCAACACATGCATATTTTGTACTACGATTCACTTACGTTCAGGGGACATCCATCCCCTGCACATTTATTTATTTATTTTTGTCGTGATTACAGTCAAGATCCTCTTTTCTAGCTATTTAGGAATATACAATATTCTTACCCATAGTCAGCCCAGAACCCCAGAACTTATGCTCCCTCTTCCCCTGGATTTTCATCACTGGACCGTCTTGAATCCCCAGTGCCCATCAGGGCCTGACTGTTCAGTGCAGACTGAGGAGGGAATGAACAAGGAATGGGACTTGTTCAAGGTCGCTCTTTGGTCACGCTGGCAGAGCCCTGCCCACCTCACCAAGCAACAGCTTGGCTTGGTTTTTACCCTCATGACACCCAGAAGATGCTGGAAGAGGGGAGGGGAAATGGGGGGAGGGGGGAGTGACAGAGAGAACAAGTGATAAACATGGTCACTCAGGCTGTATCGTATTAAGTGAAAACAGCAGGTTGAACAAGGTGATCCCATTTTTGTAAAATAAATACGTTTTTATATGTATATGTTCACATGGGGAGTTATCTAGAAAGATATACCCCAAATATTAGCAAAAATGATCTCCGGGTAATGGAATCCTAATGGATTTCTTTTTTTAATTTTAGCTTTTCTGTATTTTCTAATTTTTCTATAGCTATTATGTATTACTTGCTGAGAAGCAGCATGACATAGTGTGTTTAAGGGTCATACTAGCTGTTTGGGTGTGGAGAAGGGAGAGGCAAGTCGTTTGACCGCTTTGAGCTTCAAGCTATTCATCCACAAAATGACGTGAAGGTGAATGTTAAAAGCTTAATGCATTGCAATGGAAAAACCTGGGGACCTGCCCAGTGATCGAATTTAACGTCACTAGTAATGGGGCAAACTGGCCCGAGAAGCACACAGCACCAGGATTGCTGCCGAAAGCATTGAACCTGCATCTAGTCATGAGGAAGCATCGCAAATCGGATAGAATGACATTCTGCACAGCAATTGGCCTCGGCTTTTTAGAAATGCCAATGGCATGAAAGAAATGAAGAAAATTCTGGGGAATTATTCTAAATTAAAGGAGATGAAAAGGGAGATCCTTGATTGGATCTTGAGCTGGATGGGGAAGCTACAAAGGACATTATTGAGACAACTGGGCAAATTTGCATATGGACAGTATATTAGATAATAATATTGCAATGTTAAATTTCCTCAGTGCCATCCTTGTATAGGAACCGTGTAGGAAAACTCCTCATTCTTAGGAGATATCTGCTGAAATACTTAGGGGCTATCACCACGATGTCTGCAACTAACTCTCCAATGGTTCAGAGAGAAAGTAAAAGTAGCAAAAATTAAATTAGATAGAATGCTCAGCACAGGGTAGGATTACTGCTCCATCCTGCCCAGAGCCGCCTCTGCCTTGCTTCCTCCCGAGAGGGCCCCTTTTCCTTCCAGCCCCTTTCCTCAG
>NW_007726905.1:452085-453536 GCF_000696425.1 Galeopterus variegatus | reverse complement strand
TCACCTCCATGAGCTGGGAGCTCCAATTCCCAAGGACCAGGTTGCAATCACCTCCGTATGGTTGGGGTCTACCAAGTGGCTGAGCTGCAGTAGACACTCTACACATGTTTACTGACAAAAGGCTCAGCTGCCAGTATGAACCTGCTGCCATTTTGGGAACTTGTTAAATGCATGTTGGTACTATGCAGCTGTCAAAAGAATGACATGGATTAGTATGGAAAAACCCAAGATATCAAAATAGGTGAAGGAAGCAAGGTGCACTACTGTAAATGCAGTAAGCTACTATTTGTGTAAGTAAAAACCATTTGTACTTTTACTAGCCAAGGTTGCCTCGAGAGAGGGGAACTCGGGGACTGGGAGGGAAGGAAGGATTTTGAATTTGTGCCATGTGTATGTGAACTTACTTTACAAGTTACATGATTTGTAAGAGAGCACCAACTCTTTGAAGGAGGTTGAGGGAACCTCAGGAGTTAGGTGCTGAGGACCACGGGGAGGAACAAGGGAGCATTGCCCCTGAGTGGAGGGGAAGCCTGGGCCATGGGTGGTGGCTCTTGCCAGAGGATCCTGACCCTCTACCCCCTGGCAACTGAGGGTACAGAAGCCTCCCAGAATCCTCAGCGCTGTGGGCATCTGCCACCCAGGTGATGTCCCAGCCTCTGGCCTTGCCGCTCCTCATGCCACCCATTGGCCTTCCACACCTTTGCCAGGTTTGTGCCTTCACCAGAAATGCCCTGGCTCCATTTTCATGTGCTCTAGTTCTACTCAGCTTTCAAGGCCCAACACAATTTCTTCTGTGCCTGGTGTTCCCCTGACCCCTGTCAGAGGCCTCCCTTATGCCACCTTGCTCCTGCAGCCTCTCCTCTATAAGGGCAGGACCATGCACCTGCCTGCTGGGATGCTGACATGCCTGAGTGTGTGTGTGTGTACACGTGTGTGTGTGAGAGTGTGAGTGGAGGGTATGTAAATGTGTGGGTGGGTATACGGTGTGTTTGTGTGTGAGTGCAGGTATGTAGGGTGCAGTGTGTGTGTGTGTGTGTGTGTGTGGTGTGTGTGTGCAAGTGTGGGGTGTGTAAGTGTGAGTCGGGGTAAGTTTGTGGGTGGGTGCAGGGTATGTGTGTGAATGTGGGTGTGGGGGGCAGTGTGTATGTGAGTGAGTGTGGGTGGTGTGTGTGAGTGGGGTATGTAAGTGTGGGAGTGGGCACAGGGTGTGTGTGTGAGTGTGGGGTGTGTGTGCATGTGGTGGGAGAGGTACCTCTCACAACTTGACTTTGGTCTGTGAGGCAGTGCCTCAGGGATCGAGAGGCCTCAAGAAACTTTTCTTTTTAGACTACCCGTATTTAAAAAAAGGAAGAAATGCCAAAACAATACACAAGATGTCTATTTTTTTTTTTTTTCCTTTTTGTCTTTTTTCGTGACCGGTAACAGGATCGCAACCCTCGGTGTCGCTCCCG
>NW_007726905.1:443966-451135 GCF_000696425.1 Galeopterus variegatus | reverse complement strand
TTTTTTTTTTCCTTTTTGTCTTTTTTCGTGACCGGTAACAGGATCGCAACCCTCGGTGTCGCTCCCGCACCGCAACCGGCAATGGGATCGCAACCCTCGGTGTCGCGCCCGCACCGCGCTCAACCAGTGAGCGGACCGGTCTCTATATGGGATCCGAACCCTCGGCGGGAGTGCCGCCGGGCTCCCAAGCGCTGCACTCTACCGAGTGCACCACTGGGCCGGCCCAAAATGTCTATTTTTTAACTTTGCATTTTGAAATAATTTCAAACCTATAGAAGTTACCAGAATTGTAGAGAAATCCTGTATATAGTAATCTTCATCCAGATTCCCCAAATATTAACTTCTCACCACATTTGTTTTATCATATTCTCTACCTCTCTTTTCTCTCTAATATATATATACACACATGCACACACAAAATATATATATGTGTAATGTATATACACATTCTTTTTTTCTGCACAAGTTTAGGGTAAGTTGGAAACGTCATGCTCTTTTACCCCTAAATACTTCAGTGGGCATTTCCTAGAACTAGGACATTGTTTTGCATAACAACAGTATAATTATCGAAATCAGGAAATTTAACAATGATACATTACTATTATCTCGTCTGAGAGACAGCAAACATTTTTTGTAAAGAGCCAGATATGAAAATCAGCTACCCAACTGTGCCCTTGTAGCACAAAAGCAACTGTAGATAAGTGGAAAGGGAATGGGCATGGATATGTTCCAATACAATTTTATTTGCAAAAACAGGCTGCAGGCCAGATTTGTCCTGAGGGCCATAATTTGCCAATTCCTGCCAATTCATATTCTGATTTGGCCAATTGTCCCAATAATATCTTTTTATTGTAATATTTTTTCCTGTTCTCTGTAGAGATTTAAAATGTTTACCTTGAACAAATTAATGTTCTTAATCCTCCAAAATAGAGAGGGAAATAACTGCATTTCACAGTGATCACAGGGTTTATAAACTTGATTCGTGCTGCAGTCCTGGCAGGTGGTATGGTCCCGTGATGAGTGTGGGTTTCATCTTGTGTGTTTTCCTTTGTCCAGTCCTAAATGCAGCAGTGTGACTTTCTGAATAACTTCATTTGAGGTTACTACAAAAGTCTACATTGGAGGTGCTTTGTGGAGGTGACCTTTGTACCAAGTGACTCTGCTGGCCTCCTTGGTTTCATCTCTCACACAGCCTGGCCCTACGGCCTGGTCCAGTGGAACAGATAGACCAGGTTGCCTTGATGTGCGGCCTGGGGCAAATGATCTCTCCCTTGGGAGCTTCCATTCAGTTTCTTGTGAAGCTCGCTTGAGCTCGGATGCAGAGGTCCTGGCTCAGTCCTGGGGCATTGCAGCAGACATTTAAAAAAAGTCTCTAAAAAACCAGTCCAGGAACCAGCTGAATCAAGGGCTGTGTGAGTGTTTGCTCCAAAGGGCTCAGAGGCTGAGTGGACCTAATGCTGAGAGTAGGAGAGAACAGGAAGGGCACAGAGAATTCTGTCCCCCTGGCCTTTCTCAGGCTTGGGGCCTCTCTGCTGCCCAAGTCCTTTGCTTGTTCTAGTGTTGGGCAAAGAGCTGCCCCCTAAGCCCACATTCTCCTTTTACCATCTCTCAGAGTTCCCCACCCAAGGAACAGTGGGAATGCTGAACCTCCTGGGACCCCTACACAGAGGGAAGGGACAAAGTACTTCAACAAGTTCACGGGAAGATTCATGTTATCTTTTAATTCTATTTTTCCACAAACTTCTTTTTTTTTTTTTGGTGGCTGGCTGGCACAGGGATCAACCCTGGACCTTGGTGTTGTCAGCACCATGCTCTAACCCACTGAGCTGACTCGCCAGTCCCCATGAACTTTTTATTCTCTTTTAAAAAAAAATTGTTTATTTATTATTATTATTTTTTACATTCTAAAATGCTGTTGTGGAGCAGTTGGGGGGAGGAGGAGGAGAGGGGAAAGGGGAAGGGCATAGGGGTGGGAGGAGGAGGAGGGAGAGAGGAAGGGGTGTGGTGGAGGAGCCTCCACGAGCTTTCTGGAGTAACCTCATACACACAGACTCACACACACACAAAATATATTTGTTGAAGAAAAAAATTGTTCTGACACTTGTTAAAATGGTAAGAAAGATTTATTCAGTACTATTGTGGTAGGTGTCAAGGCTAGCACAGTAGGGGAGAGACGGGGCCCAGCTCCGAATACAGCACAGACATCTGGAGACTTAAGGCCAATGAGCAAAATGAGGGGCCAGTGGTTGGAAAATGACTAAGAGGAGACGTCAAGGGTAGGGGGTTCCTGCTAAACTGACTTCACAGGACTCTTGCTAAAACTGGGCTAGGCAGGCTGAAGACAAGGCCCGAGGATGAGACCATCAAAAAGAGGACTTCAGAGGAGCCTATCTAAAGTTTGTCCAGGGAGAGTCTTTGTCACATGCTATGTGATCTAGGAAAAATTCTCCTTTTTACGGGTGAGGAAATAGAGGCTGAACTGTCTGCTTTAGTCCACTGTGCCCCCCTGAGGCCCAGCCCCTAGGTCCTGGCCACATTTGTCCCCTGCCCACAGCTGTGGGTAAAAGGACCTGGGCTCCAGCCCCACCTCTGCCACAAACTCATTGCTGTGTGTCCTTGCTTAAGTCTGGCCCATCTCTAGGCCTCTCGATGTGGCCCAAAGCCATGGGGGAGGCCTCTGGCCAAGCCTTGGGAACTTAGGGGAGCCGGGTGGTCCAGGCCTGGGTCGGGTAAGGCACTAATTAGCTAAGAGCTCCTCTGGAATGTTAAGTACTCAAGCCCGGAATGCAGCTCCTGCAGGCTGCAAATCCCTTGGCTATCAAACAGGCCCTTCAGTGGAGATAAAGATCAGGGTGGACAGGCACTGGGGGCCCTGTCTTAGGAAACCCACTGCCAGGCGGCACGTTTCTCTGGCTTCTTCCCATGGTTTCCCTCCATTTAGAGCTCTCTCCATCTGAGAGCTTTACTTGGAGTGGAGTTTGGCTGGTGTTGTTGGGAGCTTCTAAGATGATCCCCAAGGTCCCTACCTCCTTGCATCAATGCTCTAATGTAATCCCCTTTCCTTCAGTGTGGGCTGGACCTAAGGACCAGCGTCGAACAAACAGAATACAGCAAACGTGATGGGATATTACTCCTGATACTATGTTACTAAAAGACCATGGCTTTCATCTTGGGCACCCTCTTGTTCTGAGTGAAGTCAGCTGCCATGTTGTGAGCTGCCCAATGGAGAGGCCCACATGGCAAGGACCTGAGGGAGGTCTCCAGCCAGCGAGGCCAGTGAGACCAGAGAGAAACTGAGGCCCGCAGTCCAGCAACTCACAAGGAACTGAATCCTGCCATGACCATGTGAGTGGGCTTGGGAGAGGACCAGTCCCCAGTCAAGCTGTCAGATGACTGCAGCCTCAGAGAGACTGTGAAGCAGAGGACCAGCTAGGCTGTGCCTGGATTCCTAGCCCACAGAAACTGTGACATAATAAATATTGTTTTAAGGGCCGGCCTGTGGCTCACTCGGGAGAGTATGGTGCTGATAACACCAAGGCCACGGGTTCGAATCCCTATATAGGGATGGCCGGTTTGCTCACTGGGTGAGCGTGGTGCTGACAACACCAAGTCGAGGGTTAAGATCCCCTTACTGGTCATCTTTAGAAAAAAAAAACTATTGTTTTAAGTTGCTAACTTTTGGGCTCAGAGTTTTTATTGCACACCAGGCTGTCTGCCCTACCCAGTCTTGCTTAGACGGAGTCCCATGAAATGAGGGTCAAAAGAAGGCAGGCATTAGTGATTCTGAGGTCTACTTTCTGGTTTCCTTAGGGCTCAGAACTGGGAAAGTGCCCTTAAGGGAGGGTACCTTTGCCATCTTAGGCCTGTTTTTTGGGGCCTAAGACCTGAGCCTAATCCAGCACCTACAGAAGCCTAAATGGTCTTGGGCTCAAGAGAGGGAGCTCATGGCTCTTGCTGTTCACAGTGGTCAATGCTGAGACCCTTTATCCCCAGGACACAGCCCAGCTTCTCACAGACATCTCGCATGTAGGAACCGCTAGTCTCCGCTAGGACAAGGCAGGCAGAGGGTTTCCCGCATGTTAGGCCAGGACAGATTTAGTGCCCTGCAATCTCTACCTCTAGTTGGGACTTGGGACTGACAGATTTTTGGGACTTGGGTCCAGGCAGAAAGATAGGTGACATAAACAACCTCACAGAGCACTCACCAGACATAAACACAAACAGACCCAGATGTGCACTGAGACTCCCCTGTCCCTCTCAGACTACAGAGGGCCCATGTAAGGGCAGGCCCACATGGTTCCTGCTGGGGCTTCAGCCCAGGCCAGGACACTCAAGGGAGCCTGATATGACCCACTTTCTACATTCCTATCACCAGAATGCTTTGGACTGAGAGAATCTCGCTCCAAGAAAGGCACTCTTCACTGCTTCAAGGCCGAGGGCCAACTCTCAGCAGTCTGATCAGGAGATCATGGGCTGTCTGAGCCAGGAAGGACCTTACAGACTATCTGCCCCACCCTCAAGCTCTTGGGACCAACTCCACCATTTTATACCTAAAGACTCAGGCCTGGGGAGAGGGCTTGACTTGCCCAAGGTCACAGAGCCTAGAAATGCCAGGTCCAGAATTAGAACAAAGGTTTTCTGACTCTCAGCACAGTACCCAGAGCCCTAGGCCAGTGATTCTCAAACTTTAGCTTGCACTGGAATCATCTGGAAGGCTTGTTAAAACCCAGATAGTTAGGCCCTCTCCCTGGAGTTTCTGATTCTGTAGGTCTGGGTGGGGACTGAGAATGTACATTTCTGACAAGTGCCAGGTGGTGCTGATGCTGCCAGTCAAGGAACACACATTGAGAACTAGTGCTGCAGACTGTCTGTCTCCCAAATCACTCTCCTGATGGTTCCCCAAAACACGGACCAAGGGCAATATGCATAGTCCCCGAGCACCTGTCCAAGCATCACCTCTTTTGAGGGAGTGGGTGTGGTTGAGAGAACCGTGAAGGGCAGCACCCTGTCTTGTGCATCTTTGCAGCTATTTACCAAGCAGCTCCCGTATTTGCTGGCCCATAAAACCCTCGGATGTGTATGAAACGTGCCAATTTTGTAAGGAAACAGTTTTGTAAAAATTAATTTCTTTTTATCATAATCATACTGAAAGTATTTTATTTTCTTCAGGTAAATTGGGTATGGTATGCAGGAATATTTTTTGTTAAGAAAGCTACCAATAGGATGTCAATAGGAAGTGAAATGATGTAATTTCACTGCTGTAATGTGTTTTGTTTCCATGTTTTGCCACTAGGGCCTGGTTTTATCACTGTATTTTACTTTTTTGGCACTAAAACTTCTATCCTTAAAATGATGCTTTGGATACTGGGCGGATCTATCAATGTAGATATAGATTCATATATGGATGTGAATTTGGATACAGGGTCAGCTGCAGATACAAATAAAGATAGAGATACAGACGTACAGATATAGATGTAGATGTAGATGTAGATATAGATATACAGTTACAGATACAGATATAGTGTGTTCTGTGTGTTCTGGTGGCATGAGACATGTTTAACATGCTGGCCAGTGTGGTACTTCCTCCCTTAGGACTTCATGTTGCTCACAGTGAAGGATGTGGGCCTGTCCCTCTTACCACTGAGTTTATGACCTCCTGTGTAGGAGGTAAGGAGAGGCTATCTGACCCAAGGTTCATGGAGATCTTTGCTAAAAGGGCTCAGGATAGCAAGAGATGGGTTTTAAGAAGATAAGAGCCAACTTTTTGGAGGATCAGAACCATACAGAAAAACTCAAAATTAAGATCATGGAGCACAGCTCTGATCACATCACTCCCCACCACCCCATCACCTATAGAAAATGAAAAGTCTGCAGCCTGGAAGACTTGGATGAGGCCCAGCACCATTCAGCTGGGCCCTCCCTCTCATGTCTCAAACTACGGGATGGTCCAGCCAAATCAGATTTCTATGCACGGAGACTTTGCTCATTACTGTGCCCTCAGCCCCCATTGCCTTTCCCCACCGTCTCTGCCTGCTGAAGTCCTACCCATCCTCCAGGGAGCCTTACTCTTTCTCCAAGCTCTCAGAGCCCAGGACTTTTATTTCTGGGCCCTGGGGTCCCATGTGGCATTGTCTTATGCCTAATTCCTGTGGCAGAAGCTGCTGGTTGTCTTCCAATCTCCATTCTTCCCTTCCTCTATGGCAAGGATCAGCAAGCTCTAACCCGTAGGCCAAATCTAGCCTGTCGCCTGTTTTTGTGATGCCTGCAAGCACAAAAGTATCTTTTAATTACATTTTTAAATGGTTGAAAAAAGTAAAAGAAGTATAATATTTTGTGAATCATGGAAATTATATCATATTCAAATTTCAGCACCCAGAAATAAAATTTTATTGCAAAGGAAGACATGCTCATTCATTTATGTATCATCTATGACTGCTTTCACGCTTTTGTGGCAGAGTAGGCAATGCTACAGAGAATGTATGGCCCGCAAAGCCTGAAATATTTACCATCCGGCCTTTTACTGAAAAAGGTTGCCAACCCCTGTTCTACAGTGTTAAAGGTGTTTTGTTGTTTGTTTGTTTGTGTTTCTGTTGAGCACATGGGCTGTCTGGTTAAAGCCTATATTGCCCAACTTCCCTTGCTCCTAAGTGTGACCATGTGACTAAGTTGTGCCAGCGGGTTGTGAACAGAAGTATGTTCCCTAAGGAGAGAGGAGAAATCCCCTCAGTCCGTTTCCCTCTGCCTGGAAAATGGACGTGGAGGAGAGTCAAATTGGACACCCCAAGAAGGCAGAGCAACAAGGTGGAAGGAGCCTGGGTGCCTGGTTGACCTCATGGAGTAGGATCGCCTCTCAGTCCTGGGTGATCTACCCTTGGATAGGCACATGAGAGAGCAATACACTCAACTGTGACATAGGCAGAGCAACAAGGTGGAAGGAGCCTGGGTGCCTGGTTGACCTCGTGGAGTAGGATCGCCTCCCAGTCCTGGGTGATCTACCCTTGGATAGGCACATGAGAGAGCAATACACTCAACTGTGACATGACTCAGACATCTCACATTCGTCTCCTGTAGCAGACAGCAGACTCCCTGAGGGTAGGACAGAGCCTCCTCTTTCTTGCCAGAGCTCCCAGAACAGGGCCCAGCACATTTGAGATCTGGTTCTGCCCCTT
>NW_007726905.1:442202-443363 GCF_000696425.1 Galeopterus variegatus | reverse complement strand
CAGTCCTGGGTGATCTACCCTTGGATAGGCACATGAGAGAGCAATACACTCAACTGTGACATGACTCAGACATCTCACATTCGTCTCCTGTAGCAGACAGCAGACTCCCTGAGGGTAGGACAGAGCCTCCTCTTTCTTGCCAGAGCTCCCAGAACAGGGCCCAGCACATTTGAGATCTGGTTCTGCCCCTTATTAGCAGGTGCCTGGACAAATGACCTCCCTGGCCTGTTTCCTTGTCTATAAAATGAGACTTAGCAGCACTCTCACAGGACTGTTGTCAAATTTTGTGAAATGTGAGTGAAATACCTAGCCCTGTGCCAGCACATAACAGGAGCTAAATAAATCGTGGCTATTATCAGCTATTAGTTTTCAGAAATCTGATCCTGGCCCCTGCCACCCTGCTTTGAACCATTGGTTCCTGTTCCCCTTAAGATAAAGTCTAACCTCCCTACCATGACCTAGAAGACCCTTTGTGCTCCAACTCGGCCCACCTCCCCAGTCTCGTGGCTCATCCTTCAAACAACACAGCCAGATGGAGTTGCCCTACCATCCCGTTTTTCCCAAGGGCTGTCCTAAGGTCAGAGTGAAAGGAGAGAAACGTGCCAAGTCCAAATGACCCCTTGAAAATGTCTTTAATCACTCATAGGTACGGTATTCAGACCTCTTCTCAGTAAGACCAAAACACAACTGTTTTGAAGCGTCCTTAACTACCCCACCCACCCCATCCATAGTCTCCTGAAACTCCTCCGCCTGGGCAGGCTCTCCCACTGTATGGTCATTGCCTGGCTGCTTCCAGGACATTTTTTTTTTTTTAACTGGGCCTTTCCTCGTTTACTCACTGCCAGTCCCCAGGGCCTAGCACAGAGTTTGGTGCAGAAGAGGTGCCCTGGGCCGGCGGGTTGGCTCGGCTGGCTAGAGCGTGGTGTCACAGATGGTGGAGAGGGTCAGGCTGCCTTCGCTCCCGGCAGTGGGCATCCCGGGGAGCGCTGTGGGGGCCTTCCCCTCCCCGTCGTCCTCTCAGACCCTTTCCCTGCCCAACAGGGCGCCACTGGCCTGTCCCACACCCTCTCTGCCGCCTGCCCAGTGACCTAATTATTGTTTTTTCTTCCAGCCCCGCGGAGGGGAAAACAGAAATTCCTGGTGGATGACACAGGCCCGGCG
>NW_007726905.1:422379-442157 GCF_000696425.1 Galeopterus variegatus | reverse complement strand
GCCCGCGGCACCCCTTCCCCGTCCCCGGCCCTGCCCCGGCTCTTAGAGAGAGCGCTGGGCTTGGGCCAGGGCCGGAGCCCCTACCCCGGGGGGATTGCTTCATCTGCCGCTCGCCATCCTTGGGCCCTTGAAGCTGGAGGGAGCCTCAGTTCCCCAGCTGAGAAATGGGCCGACAACGGCTACGCGTGACAGGAGATGTGCGTGGCTCAGTCGCCTGCTCCATGCCTAGCGGATAATAGGTGCTCCATTAGTGCGTATTAAAGAGAGAGGCTCTCCGTCATTCATGCCTTCCGCCGATAGATACTGATTGAGCACCTACTATGTGCCAGGTACTGTGTTAGGCCTTAAGGTTAGCGTGGTGAATAGGACAGATTAAAAATCTTACATTCTGGTGGGAGACAAACGATAAACAAATAAGTACACACGTCAGATAAGATGGTGCTTCAGACGGTGGTAGGTGTCATGGAGACACATAAAGGGGAAAGGGCAAAAGGCATTATCGTGGGAGTGGAGGAAGTTGTTCTATTTTAGACACAGTGGTCCTAGAAGGAAGGCCTTCCTGGGACAGTGCCCTCTGAGCGGAGAGCTGAGTTAAGTGTGGGCACGAGCAAGGCAATTATCTAAGGGAAGGTTTTTTGGATAAAGCAAACAGCAGGTGCAAAGGCCCTGGCTCCCCTCCCCTCTACCTTGCTGGTAGAATTACCTCTCAAGCTCCTGGGCTCCCAACCCTGAGCACCTCTCCTCCAGCAACCAGGAAGGAAGCATGAAAGACAGATCTGGAGTTTTTAAGTTCTAGTTTTAAATTCTGGCCCTGCTGCTCTCAAGCTGTGTGATCTTGCACAAGTCACTTCACCTCTCTGAGTGGAAATTCAATAAAAATAAAAATAAAATTCTGTCCCTGCTGCTCTCAAGCTGTGTGATCTTGCACAAGTCACTTCACCTCTCTGAGTGGAAATTCCTACATCTGTCAAATGGGAAGAATAATGGTATGTCCTGTACAGGTTTAGGTGAGGATTCAATGAGGTGACACTGAAATGTTGCAAGTGCAGACTTGGGCATCCTTATGTGCTCAAATGGATGATCTGCGGAATCCCTAGGAAAACCTCAGTTTTTCCATCTGAGATTTGGATCTTTCTCTGAATTGGAGTGAAAAGTGGACTTACCTATCCCCCATCCTGGTGGTGGTGATGGGGAGACCAGTGGTAGAACCATGAGCAGCTTGGACAAACTCTGGGACGGTCCCAGCTGGGTTTTGCTGTTGGTCACCCTCTGGAATTCAGAGCCCTGTTTATAGGAGGAGAGAGAAGCAGATGAACAGACAGCTCCCTGATCCATTCTCCCAGACTGTCCGAATCTCAGCCAGGCATTCAGTGGGGTTCCGAGAGGAGGCCTCCAGCAAGCCCAGGTCAGGGCAAAGCTGTCACACTGGTGAAGTTCAGATTTCATGTTCTCACCCTCTTCCCCTGACTCCCTCTCCCTGCCTTCTTCGCTAAACTTGCCCTTACTTGAAAAAGGACGGGAGGTCAATCATTTTACTGCACACCGGAGGGAAGATTTTAATCCTTGGAGATACTCCGTCATTTGACACATGAGGAATCTGAAGCCCAGAGAGGGCAGGACTTTGCCAGAGGCCATGTAGCAGTCCTGGGGAATGACAAATCATGCCAGTAGACCCTTGATCTAGGGTGGTGGTGGTTTCTCTACTGTACTTCTTGGTCCATTTATACCCCTTTTACAAATGAAAGAAACTGAGGCCCAGAACTGTCACATGAATCAGCTAAGGCTTCCTAGGCCAACAGGCAGCAGTGGGGAATGAGAAATGTACTCTAGGCTGGGGTGGGGGAGGTGGGAACCTTTCAGAACCCCTCAGATCATTCCTAGTCCCATCTGTTTTGAAGGTGATCAATGAACCCCACAAGGGAAAAGGCATTTGGGGAGACCTATGGCCATCAGCTCTTCCTCCTCACCCAGGAAGCCTAAATTTCCCCCATCCTGAAAGGCCCGCAATATATGTTTACTGTTACAGGCAGTAAACAAATATACACAAAATATAAGGTCAGACGGAGGTAAAAAAATAAATAAATAAAGTGAGGGCGCAGCACCTGATGGGGGTGCTCACCTAGACTGGGTAACTGAGCAGAGGCTGCACGAAGTGGGGGACATGCTTTGCAGAAGTCTGGGGCAAGGGGAGCTCAGAAGGAGGGACCTGCAGAAGTCAAGGCCGTGAGGCAAGAACATGCTTGGCATTTTGAAGAGAGAGCAAGGCAGGCGGTGTGGCTGGAGTGACATGAGAGATGAGTGAGAGGGTAGGAAATGAGTCCGGAGAGGGGAGGGGCTGGATGAGCTGCCCACCTATTCTGTGTAGGCCTGTGTCCAGCTCCTGCCTCGGAGGGTGCTGTGCCCTCCCAGGGCAGCCTGGACACACCCCAGGAGCCAATCACACAGTAGGCTGTCAGGATCACCCCTTTGCTTCTCCTCTTTCTGGCTCCCTCCACCCCTGCGTCTCCTCTACCTGTAGAACAGGATTACAAAAATGGGCGAGGAAGCTGGCCTCCCCTGAAAAGACCTTAATCTGAAAAGAGTCAGAAACCTCTGGATTCCAGAACAGGCTCCACTACTGAGTAACTGTGTGAGCTTGGGTGAGCTACTGAAACTCTCTGAATCTCTGTCTCCATATCTGTAAAATGGGGTTGAATGTACCTACTGCTTAAATAGCTAAGGAAGCTAAGTGTATGCCTACTGCCGACCCAGCAGGTACAGTTGATATATATGCAAGAGAAATAAATGAACATGTCCAAAAGGCACGGACAAGGTGTTTGTTGGGGGCTATTCACAATAGCCCCAAATGGAATCAACCCTGGCACCCATCAGCAGAAGAACAGTTACATATGGCATGGTATAATTTTGCAATGGAATATTACACAAAAGAAACTACTGATAGATGCAGCAACAGGGATGAATCTGACATTTTGTTGAGTGAAAGAAGCCAGATTCAAAAGGTAGGTACTGTGTGATTCCAGTAATAGGAAGTTCAAGAACAGGTCAAGCTAATCTATGGTGAGAGAGGTCAGGATAGTGGTTACCCCTGGGAGGTGCTGACCGAGAGGGGGCTTGGGGGAACCTTCTTGCATGTTGGAAATGTTTCATATCTTGATCTGGTTGGTGTCACGTGGGTTTATACGTATGTAAAAGTTCATGGAGCTCAGCTCGATGAACAATTTGAGATCTGTGCAAGTTCTGCTGTATAAGAGTACTTCAAAAAACGTTTGTGGAAAAACAAAATTAAAAGATAATCTGAATCTTTCCATGAACTTTTTGAAATACCCTTGTATGTACGTTGTATTTCAATAAAAAGGTATATAAAAAAGAAGTCTAGGGAACCAGTGAAGGCTAAATAGGATTAAGAATGTAGACATGCCGTCCTTGAAATAGGCTCTTGTCAACATTCCTGCCTCCCTAGTGCCACTTTCTGAGGGACAGGGGAGCCCTCCCCTGGCCTGGCAGCCAGGCTCTCATCTATCCTGTCCTGCCATCAACAGCCATGACCACTTTCAACCGAGCATCAGCTAGGGTCAGATGATACTGGGCCTTATTATTTTTTTTCTTTTTTCTTTTTGACTTATTTTTTTCTGCTGCTTTGCTTCATGATGAGAAGATTATGGTGTTTATCTTCATTTTTTTTTTTTTTTTTTGTCTTTTGTCTTTTTTCCGTGTCCGGCAACGGATCGCAACCCTCAGTGTTGCCCCCGTACCGGACCAGGGACCGGCAACGGGATCGCAAGCCTCGGTGTTGCTCCCGCGCCTCGCTCAGCCAGTGAGTGGGAGCCGGTCTGTATGTGGGATCCGAACCCTCGGACGGGAGCGCCGCCGCGCTTTCCAAGCGGCGCACTATCCAGTGCGCCACCGGGCCGGCCCCTATCTTCATTTAATGTGGCAACTCACTGGCATTCAGGTCCCCAGGCCTGGGGTGCAGTGGCAACCCTGGAGTGGCGAGTGCTCAGCTCTCAGGGCCTGGGGAGCAGCTTCCTTCCTGTGCAGATGGCAAGATCCCCCACCGAGGAGCTTGAGGGCCTCAGGCTCACCCAGCAATGGAGTGGCAGAGCCCCACCCCCACTGCCCTTGTTTCCCCCAGGATCAACTGACTGGGGACACCTGTACCACCACTTCCCTTTCACCCTGCCCCAAAGTCACTGTCCCAAGCCCAGAGTGGGAGAGTGACTTCCCCAAGGCCACACAGGAAGTCTGCGGCAGAGCCAGGCAAAGCTACGGACAACAGGAGGCTGAGAGGCTAAAGGCCTGGGCTGCTTGGGGTGCCAGCCAAGCTTCCCGCTCAGGGCCATGGGGACAAGGCCCTTCCTGAGCAAAGGCTGGGGGTTTGTGTCCTCCCACCCCCGTTCTGGGGTCATCTACAGTATTAATGGGGGGTGCTTTTACTATGAACTTGGCATGGGAGGTGGGTTCCTCTGCCCCTGTGCAGGGTGAACCCCATCACCTCATCCCCTCCTGTCTTGGGTCACAATCTAGGCTCCACCTCCCTTTTGGCCACTCCTTCTCTTGCTTCCCATAGAAATATCACAGACTGTCCCTGTTTCAGCTTGTGTGATCTTGGCTTGAGCCACTTGGTGCCATGCTAGGGTGGCCCGGGGGAGAGATGCCAGAGGAGAACATGGGACTGATCTTCCCTCCCTTCCCACATGCCTGCAAGTGGCAGTTTCAATGTCGCCTCCTCAGAAAGACCTCCCCTGGCTGACCTCACCTCCGTGACTCCAGGATTCTCTCTCACAACCTGTTCTGTTTCTTCCCCAGCCTGGTCACTCACTTGTGCTTATCTCCTCATTAGTGCGGGTCTTTGGTGAGAGTCTGCCTTTCCCCACCAGATTGGAAGTGCCTGAGGATAGGAGCCGTGTCTATTATATTCACCAGGGTGTCTCTGGTGCTTGGTTCACAGGTGAAGATAGCTGCTTGAGGGATGAATGAATGAATGAATGAATGAATGAATGAATGAATGAGAAAGAACTACTTTGGTTGGGATGTGGACGTGTAGGTGAGGGAGTGCTGGGGAGGGGAAGGAAGGGTTAGTTCTGGAGAGAGAGACAGAGTGACAGAGTCTGTGTGTGTGCGTGTGTGTCTTGGACTGAGCCTGCATAGTTGCATGAGGTGTCAGAAGGAAACCTGGGATGGGGTTTGCAGGAGAGGGCAGGAAGCCCCAACCTCTCCCCTGGTGAAGGTGGGACACCTAGGAACTCCAGGCTCCTCCTCACCAGTACAAGGCCTGGCTGTGAAACTCTGTGGGGTCCCTGTGGGGGAAAGGCAGCTCCTGGGTCCACAGACACAGGAGACACAAGTGCTGACTCTCCAATCTCCACAGGACTCCTAGTCCAGCAGGGAGAGCCACTCCTCTTCCTGCTGGGGAGGTGGAGGTGGCCCAGGCCTCTCCCTCCAGGCACACTGGCCCTCCAAGGGGGCTCTCCCTCAGGGCTTCTATCCTTGGGAGGCCCCAGAGAGCCTCCAGCCCAGCCCCCAGAGAGGCCTGGCAGCCTGTGGGATCACACAGGGAGAGAGAGGCAGGGCTGGGACTCACTCCAGCCGGGACCTCCAGCTCCCTCTGTCTACTGTGTGTAAGGGCCTTATTCAGGCTTGCTGCCACAGGGAAGGCTGCCCCAACCCCAGATCCCACACTCTCTCTGCAGTCAAACTAGGAGCCCAGTGTCCCCCCATGAAGTCCCAGGGAGCAGGGCCACTGCTGTCACGGCATTTTCCCTGGCAGGGCCTGCAGCCCACACCCAATCATCTGGACAGTGTGCAGGGCACTGTGAGGACTGGCTTCAGAAATGCCTGTTCTCTTGGTCTTTGCAAAAGTGTCTTCTGACTCCCCCATGAGACTGGATCTTCCCCAGGTCAGGGCCTGTGCCTCTTCCATCAGACTGGAGATTCCTGGTTCATGGGCACCTCAAGCCTCAGCTCTCCAGCCCTTTGGCACTGAGTCTTACCCCAGAACTGCCTCTCCACCGCTAATACCCCCTAGGTTGGAGATACCTCTTCATATACACCCCCTACTCCAGGCCACGCCCCTCTGCAGGCCTGGGGGTGGAGGCCTGGCCTGGGTCAGGTTGGGGTATGAGTGGTAGATCTTCCAGACCCCTCTTCCTGGAAGCTCCTTGTGGTCATGGGCCATGTCTTTTTCATCTCTGTGTCCCCTGTGCCTATCACAGAGCCTGGCATAGAGGGAGTTCTTGTGCCATGAGAAGATGTATACAAGTAATTGGGATGTCATTTGTGGGGATCTAGGAAGAGGTTCCAGGTCCCCCAATCCCCATCCCCCCCAACTCCCCAGGAGGCACAGTCTGGAATTCCCTTGAGAGAGACACATTCCTTGACATTCTCTTCACAGGACTAATTCAGAGGATTAGATTAGTTTATTCTGCTCTTGGGCCCAGAGGCCTAGGAACTTCTGAGAGCTTGACTGAAGATTTGAGTAGTGAGGGGTCTGCTAGCCTGTTTCTCAACCTTGAGCAGGGAAGGGCTGAGACCCCAGGGAGGGACTGACCCCTGGAGACAGGCTTCGGCTGCAGGGGCTCTTGGGGCCTGTGGGAATAACAGGGCCTGTCTGGGAGGGAGCCTTTGACAGACGCGTTATCAGACCCTGTCGCCGGTGTTATCTGTGGCTTCTCAGCAGAGAAGGAGGCACAGTCACTCAGACCACTTCAGGCCTGGAACAAAGCAGCCGAGTCAGCTGGCGTCCCCTTGGCTCCACCGTTGTCAGTCCCGTGGGCTTGGCAGCCTGTGGCTCACACTGGGTGTTCAGGGGGGTGGCTAGCCTGGTCCGGCGACAGCCCGTCTGCTGGGACTCCCCCGCCAAGTGCCCTCCACTGCCAGGACCACCTCCCTCAGGCCTGATCCTCAAAGGGGGGTGAGGCATGGAGTCACCCCAGTCTTTCCAGGGCCCTGCTGAAATGTCAGCCACAAAGGAGGGAACAACAGAGGGGCCTATTCAAGAACAAGGGCCAAGTGTTGGCATGGGATGGGGGCTGGGGCCAGGCTGGTCAAATGTTTACTTGGAATGATTTGAGTGGGCACCCTCAGGCCACGAGGGCAGCTGGCGCCTGGCACGGGGCCCCTCTACCCACCACCATGGGGCATTGCAGGATTCAGACCCATCCCAGAGGGGGCCCAAATCCAAAAGCACCCAGAGGGGACTGCCAGCCAAGGACTTGGCATGGTCCCTCCCTGCCAGTTCCTGCCCACTGTTGGGGAGAAGTGGGAGCTGGGAGGGCTGGCTCCTCTCATTCAGGAAGCACCTGCTTCTCTGGCCTGCAGGGTTGCCATGAATGTTTGGGCAGGTTGTACACTACAAAAGAGCATCTCGTCGCTGAAGCAAGTGGGCCTGAAACCCTTGCAACTAGGCAAGGGGCCGATTCAGCCCAGAGGCTGGTTTTTGCAGTTGCTTGCTAGGAGGGGGCACCTTTGTGTACTGGGCACTGAGGACATTAAGATGACAACATGGTTCTTTTGGTAGGAGCTCACAGTCTGATAGTGGTAAGGTTGCCAGATATAATATAGGATGCCCAGCTGGATTGGTCTTTCATATATGTATATTTGTATAAGTATGTGCCATGCAGTATTGCAATGAGTGAAGCATCATGAGGGATGATTGAGGTCTGAGGCATCTCTCCCTACCGTCTCCCCGCATCATGTAGGGCCCTAGGGTGATGGAGAGGACTGGGTGGCTGCAGAGGAGCTGGAGGTAACAGGGGTGAGAAAGAGTGACGGGCTCCCTCTGGTGGCCGTGTTGAGGACGGGCTGGAGGGGCCAGGAGGAGCAGCCCACCTGTGAGGAGCCTCCTGCAGCCATCCAGGCAGAGGCCATGGTGCTGGGACCAGGGCAGCAAGTGTGGAGCTGGAGGGGAATGGCTGATTCTGGACACACAAGCTTTTTATTATGGAAAACAGCAAACATATACAAAAGCAGTGAGACTAGTACAAGGAACCCCCATGTCCACATCACGTCCACATGATCATCAGCTCATGGCCAGTTTTGTTTCACATGAACCTTTTACCCCTCCAGGCAACTGGATTGTTTTGAAGCAAATCCCAGACATCATATTATTTTGTCCATAAAAATGTCAGTATATATCACTAAAAGATAAGGCTTGGATATATTTTGAAGCTGGAGCCACCAGGAATTTGCCTAAAACCCCCAAGCAGCCATTAAGAGGGAAGGGCCCCTGACCCCAGCAATCCCAGTGCTGTGCAGTCAGTTTTCTGGCTTCATGATGATCCCTCCTAAAGCTCTCTAGTCTTTTCCTCCCCTGGGCCAAGTCCTCTGAGGCCTGGGTCTCTTCTCTCTCACCCTCCTGTCTGTCATTCTCCTTGCGTAATGCTCCTTGGACTGTGGTCTTTGGGTTCTAGCACGGGCTCTCCGTGGGAAGCTCCTGACTTCTTCCCAAACCTCACAGCAGCCCCCAGCCCTCTCCCCTTCCTGGTCCCTTGATAACGGGATTGTCTAATGTCTAGGCCTTCAGAGATGACCGCTCCCTGGGATCTCAGGAAATGTAGGTGCCCCGGGTGAATGTGAGGAAAGCCTGTAAAAAGTCACAGACAAGGGACAAGGACACAGATTCAGATGCAAAAACCCTAATAAGTACAGGGAAGGTTCTTTGCTCTCCAGAAGGCTACCATCTCCGGGAAGCAGTCTGCCTGCCTTACTGGGAGACTTTAGGGAGGCCACTTCCCCTCTCTGGGCCTGAGAAAAAGACATTTCATCATGTAGAGCTTCTGTCTTCTGTCACTCCCAACAGATTCTACATCCCCAAAGTCCCTGGGACGGGAGGAGCTGGGGGGCAGAGGTGGGCTTCGGGAGAGGCTGCTGGGGACACACTGACTTCTGACCCAGTCACACACATACACATGGATCTCAGGAGGCAGACATAGCATCCCCACTTTATAGGCCAGGAAAGGGAGGTACAGAGGAGTAAAGAAACTTGACTCGGTCCCTCCAGTTTGTAGGCAGCACCACCAGTGTTTGAGTCCAAGGCCAAACCCCCAGCATTGGTGCCCAGGTGCCTACCCAGTTTTGGGGGGCCCACCCCTGGGCAGCCCCAATTTTGCCAGCATAGTCCAGATCAAGCCACCCTGCGCCTCAGAGCCTCCTGAAGCCTGGAGCTCGCCAGCCCCCTCACGCAGCGCTGGGAGGCCAGTTCACCTTCACGTTGGGTTCACTTTTTCTCACAAGCCCCTCCCGTGGGTTGGGCTCAGTGGGCGCTGGGCACACTAACGTGTTTCTCTCATTTCATCCTCACAGCAACTGAGTGAGATGCTATCCCCATTTTACTGATGTGGAAACTGATGTTCAGAGAGGTGCAGCAACCTGCCCAAGGCCACACAGCTCCACAGTGGTGTAGACAGGATTGAAAATATAGTGCTCCTTCAGCTATGCTGCAAGAAGTGGCTTAGGACAGTATCATGTCTAATGGCCTGAAGCTGGATGATCATCTTGGCTTCGGGTAGCAATTTTTCAAGTAATTCCTTTATCTTGTTTCACCTACATGATAACACTTGATCTTTCTAATAACCACTACAATAATCTGAAGACAATCTGGCTTTTACAGGTGAATTGCTACATGTGCCCCCACCCCTGGGGGGAGACTGTGTTTTGAAACTTCCCAAATTTTCCCCAGTCCCCGTTGCTCCCTGCACAGCCTGCTGACGCTGGTGTTCTTCCAGCGCCCCCTACAGCCTTGCAGTGGCATTAAATCGCCCTGCTGGGTCATTTTGCTTGAAAAGTTTTCTTTCTCTTTTTAACTCAATACCTTCCTTACTTGCCCTCACAAGTTTGGACCCACCTTGTCCCTCCTTGCTCAACATATTTAGCGGTAGTTAAAGCATGTTTGTCTTCTGTAGTTTTGTCTTCAAGAAACTAGGATATAATAAAGGCTCCACAAATTGGGGCGGTCGTCAAGCTTGAAAGTCTGGATCTCCACCAGTCTGGTAGCTCTTTGGGGCAAGGACTGTGTTCCCCCATTATCTTAGACTAGGGGTCTCCCTGGGAAGGGACTGTGTCTCCCACAATTCTTCCCCACCCCCCCCCCCCTTCCCTCCATGCTGGGATGAGGCCCTTCAGAGCAATGACAGGTGGGGAAGAGGTGGCCTCCGGCCTCTGTTACCACAATGCCAGAGGGTGGCGCTCTGTACCTGCAACAGAGGATGGGAGGCCTGTGTTTCCTGAGGCTCGGGCAGGGCATAGAAGAGTGGGAAAGACCTGGTGGGATGCCAGCATTGCGCTCTGGCTGTGCACACAGGCCTGTCTCAGAGCCCAGAGGAACTTGAACTTGGGCAGCAGTGAGATTGAGTCTTTCTGCGGGTGTGTACATTTGAGTTGAAAACTGCTGCTCAAGGAAACAGGAGCCCAGGACTGGGCATTCGCTCTGGGCTTGGGGGGCAGGGTCAGGAGGGGAGAGGAAAGGCCAGCTCATGTCAAAGGCCCTGTGGTCTCCAGGTCTTCACCCTGAATGTCCTTCTGCCCATGGGTCACCCTGACTCTGAGGTGCTGTAGGTCCTCCAACTCCCCATTTCAAACATCCTGCCCACATTTATTCCTCCCTCTGGGTTGCTCCTCTTCTTAGTTTATTCATTCATGAGGCATTCAACATTTAGTTGATCATTTATTAAATGCCAGGGTTTTCTTTGGGGGGGGGGTATAATTTACATATTGTAAAATTCATCCCTTTTTAACATACAGTTATATAAGATTTGACAAATGTATAACAGATGTGTAAACACTACCACAATGAAGATACATCATATTTCCATCAACCCAGAAAGTTCCTTCCTGCTCCTTTGTAGTCAACCCTCCCACCTCCAGCCTCTGACAACCTCTGATCTATTTTCTGTCTATATAGTTTTGCCTTTTCCAGGATGCCATGTATATGGAATCATAACGTATGTAAGCTTTGAATCTGGCTTCTTTTACTTAAGTGCTTTTGAGAGTCATGCATGTCGTTGCATATATTCATAGTTTGTTTCTTTTTATTGCTGAGTTGTATTGCATTTTCTAGATATACTACAATTTATTTATCTGTTCACCAGATGATGAACATTTGGGTTGCTTCTACTTTTTGGCAATTAAGAATAAAGAATGCCACTGTAAGCATGCACATGTAGGTTTTTGTGCAAACATAAATTTTCATTTCTCTGGGGTAACCTAGAGGTTGGTTGACTGGGTCACATGTAAATGTATGTTTAACTTTATAGGACTCTGCCAAACTGTTACTCAGAATGGTTGTGCCATTTTCAAAGTAGTAATAACCTTAAAGTTTAAACTTTAACTTGAATGTCTTGAAAAAACACCAGGAAGAATCCTATTCTTACCTGGAAGCATTACTTTTCGGGCAAATGTAAGTTCCATTTCTCCAGGGTAGATGGCCAAGAGTGGGACTGCTGGGTCGTACGTTAAGTGTATTGCAAGAAACTGCCAAACTGTTTTCCAAAGTGACTTTACCATTTTGCATTCACGTCAGTAATGTATGAGTTTCGATTGTTCCACATCCTTACCAGGTGCCAATTTTTAAAAAAAGTTTTACCACGAAATGTTCTAACATCTACAAAAGTAGAAAAAACAGTGCAGTGAACCTGCACGTACCTGTCGCGCTGCTTCAGCAGCCCCCACCTTGCTGCTGATCTTGTCTCAGCCGCGCTCTCTCCCACAATGACCAACTATTTTTACAGCAAATCCCAGATGTCATATCATTTTATTCATATTCAATATTGTGTCTAAAAGATAAGGATTCTTTAAGAAAAAGAGCCATGATATCCTTATCACATCTAAAATATGTGCCATAATCACACTTAATGTTATTAAATATCTGGTGGGTACTCACATTTCCCTGATTATCTCATGAACGCCATAACTTTTTTTTTTTTTTTACAACTTATTTGTTTAAGTCAGGATGCAAATAAAATTTACACGTTATGATTGGCTTATATGTCTTTAAGTTGCTTTGTTTAAAAGTCACTTGGAATAGTTCCTCTCTTTGTGGTGTTAAAGTAAATTAAAATGGAGACCAGGCCTGAAGAATCCCTGAGCAGACAAAGCCAGTTAGGCCTCATAAGTGACCTTAACCTTGCTTGATTTGCAAACATAAGCATAACTTAACTTGAGCTGTAGCTTGTAAATGTCTATGTTAAAGAAAAACAGAACTTAAGCGCAACCAATCAGAAGGAGCCAACAAACTTATAATTAAATAACTAGGGACTTTCCAATGGTATAGGCCAAAGAAGGCAGCTATAAAACTGTAACCAATCAAATATTTTTTCTGCTTTACTTCTGTGTCTGTCCTATAAAAGCCTCCCCCTTGCGTTCCCTTCAAGGAGATCTTGCTTTTGGTTTGGAGCTCCCCGATTCATGAATCGTTTGCTCAAATAAACTCTTTAAAATTTTATTGTGCCTCAGTTTATGTTTTTAACAGTGGTTATGTCACTAATTCAATGCCTGGATTTATTTGTTTCATTTTGCTTTAGGTTTTCAGGAATTTATTTAAAGATTTTAAATTTTATTGATGGTTCTGAAGTCTATTACACAAAATAAAATATATTCAGAAAGGTCTAAGTTTTGTGTCCTTTTCACCTACCACTCCCATAACTCTTCGTTTTAAAATTTATGCTTTGTCCTTACACTGGCTTGCTATATATAATATACATGTAAGCATGCATATTCATATCTGTCCTTCCTTTACTGAGATAAGTAAGCACTAGCATACAATCCACCTTGCTTCATTCTCTGTACATCCCACCCCAGCGATCTCTCCCCAGTAGTCTGTTGAGATCTTCCTGGTTCCCTTTTACAACCACAGAGTCCTCCAGAGATAAGTAAGCACTAGCATACAATCCACCTTGCTTCATTCTCTGTACATCCCACCCCAGCGATCTCTCCCCAGTAGTCTGTTGAGATCTTCCTGGTTCCCTTTTACAACCACAGAGTCCTCCATTGTGCTGATGACCACGGCCCTCTGCTGATGGATGTTTTTCTTGTTCCCAGTCTTTTGCTATTACAAATAGAATTGCAATAAAAAGCCTGTGCTTATATCTTTTGGTATTTTTGCTAGTGTATCTCTGGGGGAGATTCCCAGCAATGGGATTCCTGAGTCAAACGTTGAGTACACAAGCAATTTTGCCAACTATTGCCAAATTCTCCTGCAAAGGAGTTGCACCATTTTGCATTCCCATCAGCTACGGCTGAGAGTGCCTGTTTCCCCACAGCCTCTGCAGCAGAACGGGTTGCCAAACTTTTGGATTTTTGCCAATCTGATAGGTGGGAAATGGTATCTCCCAGTAGCTTTAATATGCATTTCTTTTATTTGTGTGACGTTGATTATCTTTTCATAGGATTAAGGGCCATTTGCATTTCTTTTTCTGTACATTATCTGTTAATATTTTTAGTCCATTTTTCTAGGATATTGTTGTTCCTTCTATACTTTTAGAAGCCTTTTATAAATTAGAGACAGTGACTTGTCTGTGATACAGGCTGTGGGTATTTTCCGTAGTTTGTCATTTGTCTTATTTCTTTGTTTGTTCATTTATTTATTCATTCGTTTGGGGACACAGCTGTGAACAGGGTGGCCCTGAGGGGCTCCACCAACTTGCACAGCCCAAGTCAAAGCCTCGGACAGATCCTGGATGCTCCCCCTCCCAACCTTCCTGTGCTGTCCTTTCTGCCCCTGGAACCCCTCCTGCCGCCCATGGGCTGCCCTGCCCCACCCTGCCCCGACCTGCTCAGGCCTCAGCATCTCCCAGTCTGAGCTCAGAGAGGGCGGAAACAAGCCTGGTGGTCTCTGTAGCCCCCCACGTGACAGGTGAGTGAGTAAAGAAAGGGCGAGTGAATGAATGAATGGATGGATGGATGGATCTTGTGAGGATAACACAGCCTCTCAGCTCAGGAAGACAAGTCAGGCTGGAGCTTGGAAAACACTTTCAAGATCAAGGTTTCTTCATCCTTTACACTCTCTTCAGATCTAACTTGGGTCTGAATTCTTGCTCCCAAATTGCTCACAGAAAATATATGATACCTGCTTCTTTTCATGATTTAAAAGAATGCCTGCTTCTTGTAGAAATGTGGAAAATACAAAGCAGTATGAAGAAGAAAATAGAAATCACTCGTTAACCCATTACCCAGAGGAAACCCCTGTGGACATTTTGGTGTATTTTCATTCAACTTCCTTTGTTTAAAGTACATTTTATACATACATGCATACGTATGTGTATGTATACACACATTCATATATATACACTTTCTTTAACATTATAATATACATATTTTCTCATGGCATTAAACTTCTGCACATCGTCATAATTTTAAATGATCACGTGATATGCCATAAAATCAATGTATCATGTCCTAGCCCACCACTTAACCTCTCTGTGCCTCAGTTTCCTCATCTGTAAAATGGGGATAATAACAGTACCTCCTCCATATGTTCCTTATAAAGATTAACTGTGATTATGGTGTGAGAGTGGTAAGCACTCAGTAAGTGTTAGACATTTGTCATTATTATTATTACTATTATCTCCTAATTGTGGACATTTAAATTCTGATTTTATTCTATTGCAAGTGACACTGTGATAATCTCTCTGCTCAGGGGAGTTTTGTGGGAGCATCAGAGAGCTTGTTCCATCCCCCAGCCTGAAATTAAGCACAACAGGGATAGAGAGAGCAAGGTGTGCTAGGGGACCTCTTGGCTGAAAGTTAGAATAGCAGAAATTGGCCACTGGCAGCCTGGGGAAAGGGCAGCCCAGGCAGGGGGAATGGCATCTGCAATGGCTCAGAAGCTTGAAAGAGCCTGGGGAATTCTGATGTGGTTGTTGGGGCAGCAATTCTTGTCCCTGTTTGACCAATGGGGCAATTGAGGACCAAAAAAGGGAAGCCACTTGTCTGACTGCATGGATAGGAACCAGGTCTGAGCCTCCCGACTCCCTGCTCCGTGCTCCCCACATGCTTGGGTGCTGTCATGCCCTCCTGAAAAACATCTGCGCGCTTGATGGCAGGAAGAAGAGATGAGGAAGGAGGAACCAGGTCTGAGCCTCCCGACTCCCTGCTCCGTGCTCCCCACATGCTTGGGCGCTGTCATGCCCTCCTGAAAAACATCTGCGCGCTTGATGGCAGGAAGAAGAGATGAGGAAGGGGAGGAGGAGGAAGAATTTGGGGCTTTCAATGGCTGGATGCCTGTGATTCCCCACCCAGACAAGGCCCAGCTGTCCCACGAGGCAACCTAGCATGCACTGCGAGGTGGAGCCCAGTCTCAGCTCCATTTGTCTCCACGTCTTCTCCTGACACCTCCCGAAACGCAGACCCCTGGGCTGGCAGCTGGCAGGTCTCCTGAGACTCCACTCTCCCCTCCCATTCCTGTATCCTAGTGGCCTTGTGGACAAAGGCTGGAAAGCAGGGGCCCATTTCAAGTTATTATCCAGAGTACATAATTAGGTTGTGCCTCACCCTGCCTTTATTTATTTATTTACTGAGCGGTAAGGGGATCACAACCCTCGGCACGGTGTTGTCTGCACCATGCTCAGCCAGTGAGCGCACCGGCCATCCCTATATAGGATCCAAACCCGTGGCCTCGGTGCTACCAGCGCCGCACTCTCCCGAGTGAGCCACGGGGCTGGCCACCCCACGTTTATTTAAAGAGGGAGTGTGACCATGGTTCCCAGTGCTTCTGCCAAGAGGAAGGAGCCCGAGAAGTCCAGAGAGAACTAGGGGCGTGGGCAGCATGGGGTTTGGGGCCTTTGAGGCCTGGCCAGCCTGAGGCATAGGCTCTGACAAGTGAAGTTTGAGGGCTCCTGAAAGTTCTCCAAAACCTTTCCTGCCACCTGTTACCCCTCAAGGTCCACCAATAGAATCTCAAAGGCTTTCTAAGTGCTAAGGAAAATGCAAATTAAAAATTCTTGGAGCACTTCTACCCTTTATGGTCTGAATTTGAGAGCTTTTCAGTAGAAGCCCTATTGCTGTCTTAGTCCAAACATTTCTGTGTAACTCTTTCACATACCGAGGAGCTCCTGCCCCCTGCAGTTTACAGAGGGTAGTGCAAGGATTGGGAGATGTCAGTCCCACAATGGCAGAAGCTCTGCACCCGAGGTCTTGGGAATTTATCTACTCGTGGGACCTGGCATTTCTGAAAGGCCATTATGAATTAAACCTCAGACTCAGAATGTATGAACGGGAGGGATACCTGAGATTTCTAGACCCTTTCTCTTATGGGGCAGAAAGAAGAATAGGGAAACCTTAGAGAAGGGAAGGGACTTACACCCATACTACTTGGTGGCAGAGCTGGTACTAGACCACAGGACTCCTGATTTCAGCCCCAACTCTACAGGGGACCCTTCCATCAAAGAGCAGTGAGGGGACATTCAGCACCAGCCAGGGTGCAGCCATGAAGAGCTCACAGTTCCTGCCCTTGAGGACCTCCTAGAGGCTGATGAGGACATGGAAACAGGAACTCACCTGAATCAGGGTGAGTGGGGGTTGGCAACGGTAGGTCCAGAGAACTGTGGAGAACAGGGTGGTGAGAGAGACATCAGAACGTTTCTAGGGAGAGTTAGTCCAGGAGGTTGAAGGATGAGTGGGACTTCTTTACCAGGGGAGTTAGGGAAGGGTATTCCAGGAAGGGAGAAAGGCAAGGGCACAGTCCAGGAAAAGGTGGCTGATTTCTCCTGCTCCCCAGTGGATTTCCCGGGGCTCCCCAGTGGATTCCCAGGATCCAGGGCAGACCCTCCCACCTCAGGGCCCACGGACGCAGTCTGTAACCCTTATGGGAGCATACACATCTACAAAGAGATTGGTCGGACACGTGTGTTTCAATCTAAAAGAGTGACCCTCTGATGGTGGATATGCAGGCACGTGACAGATGCTGAACAAATCCTTTCTGGGGCAGTGGTGGTGTAAATGCTTGTATGTGTGTGCTGCTGTGTGTGTGTGGGGGGGGTGCCTCTTCCTCGGTCTTAATTCTGTTGACTTTCAAATTGCAGTTTAAGAACCACCTGCTCACATCAAACTGTGGAGGTGGCCACTCTGTCCCTCCCTCACCTGGACCATGTTCTCTCTGAGCCTCAGTCTACCCACATGTACAATGAGGCAGGTGGGCTTGTCTGTCTCTAGGGCCCCTTCTGCGTGGGGCGGGTTCTTCAGCCCAGTCTCAGGCTCTCCCTTTGCTGGGATGGCAGAGGTGCCCTCTGGTGGCCAACATTGGCCATGCAACCTTGGACCAGGCAAGACTCCTTGCTTGGCCTCTGTGGGGTGTGTGTGTATGTGTTTGTGTGTGTGCACACGTGTGTGTGAGCGTGCTTGTGTATTGAGAGTGGTAACACAGGATGTATGTGACAGACTCATGATCCATAGAATGCAGGATCTTATCCCCTAATGAAAACACAGGCAGAGAGGTGGAGGCCATTTAAAACAAAGGAAAAGCTGGCAAAACCTTTCTGGGGTCTGCCTGGGGCTCCCAGGATTACAGAATGCCCTGGGCCATCTTCTTGCTCATACACTAAGAGCATCACTCCTCTGCTCAAAATCTCATCCTGTTGCTCCTCGGTGGAACGGAGTAAACATCAAACTCCTGGCCCTCCAGAAGCTCACCCCTGCTTGGCAACCCCTGTGGCCTCATTTCTTACTCTCCTCCTTTCCTATCCCGCTCCAGGTGACCTACTCCATCCTTTCCCACATCCTAGCCTCTGCTTATTCTGGCTCTTTTCCCAGAGTGTCCTACCCTCTCCTTTAGTCCCCACAGCACCTTTCAAGACTTGGCTAAAATGCTTCCTCCTCCAGGAAGACTTCCTGAATTTTTCCACGTGGGTCTGCACTCTCCTTCCTTTGAACCTCCTGGCAACTTTGTCCACACTTGTATGCCGGGATGTAGAGGGTTTATAGTTTACCTAGGTAACTTGGGTTGAGGATGTACTGTTTTGTGTCCCCTCCCTGAGAACTGGTTCCTTGTCTGCTTCATATCTGGGTCCTTCCAAACACTGAGCCCTCCCCACTGGCATCCAGGCTGTCCTCTGCAGGTCCCTGATTCCCACTCCTCCCCTCTGCCACCTCTGTGCCCCTGGCTTCAGCAGGTAGGGGTTGCTGTCATGGGAGGAGGTCTGGCAGTAGAGGATGAAGAAATGAGCCTTGGGTCCTACGTGTCAGCAGGCAAATGGCCACCCGGCACACAGGCTCCAGCTGCTGAGCTGCATGTGGGAGGCTGGGCTCTGGGTGCCCAGAGTGAAGGGTAAGGCCCAGGTCACTGTCTGGCTCTTTCCTTCAAGGACAGAGGTAATAACTACAGCCGTAACGGTAATATTCCTGGCTATTTGTAGAAGTCGCTACTGTCAGTGCATGCTCTATCACGTGAAATTCTCACACACATACTTTCAGATGGGGAAACAAGAGCTCAGAGAGGCTGAGTAAATGCTCAGGATCACACAGTCCTGAGTGTGAGTGCTCAGACGCAGTCGCCGCCTGCCGGCTGTCCCCATGTCCTCTGGAGTACTCTGCTGTTGTTGTGCCTTACACATAGTAGGCGCTTGATGAGTTCCTAGATGAATGTATAACTGTCTTGTACACTTTGACTTCCAGACCACCCCGGGCCCATGTGTGTGCCTCTGCGTGTGGGAAGACTGGCAGAACTGGGATAGTCTGAGAGCGGAATGGGTCCGTGGCTGACGGGGGAGGTGGTGCCTGCTGTGCAGGAGGGGTGAATTCCCTGACTTTGGGCGCTAGGGGTTACTATGTTCTGGGCATGACGAGGACTGGCACCCACTGGTGCACTGTCCCAGTTGGGTGGGATCTGTGATGCTGTAGCCCGTGGATGTCCCACAGCTTCAGGGGCCGCAGGGAGGTCCCACGGCCAGGAGGACTGGCCTGCAGGGTGAGGACCTGGAATTAACCCAACTTCTCTGAGCAGCAGATGCTAGGTCAGGAGTAGCTGTGCAGGAGATTTATTAGGGAACATGTGTGTGAGGGAAAATGGGGAAGGAGCCAGGCGAGGCTGGGGGGCCGGCAGACCACAGCGCAGGCCTGTCACTGACTGGAAGGAGCCTGTGGGAAGTGCAGCTTCCGCAGACACGTGCCTTGGTGACAGGTTTTCGAGCCAGGGGCTGAAGCCATTGGTCGCTTATACTGCTCTCAGCCAGCGATCTGAGAGGGGCATTTCCAGGTCACCACAGATGTTCTGCCTCTCAGGGGTCCTCTCACCAGCCTGGCCTGGAGGACTGCCACCAGCACCACAGTCAGAGGGAAGGAGATTTCGGGCCTCTGTCACCCAGGAGAGAAGTTGATTGGCCCAGACTGGGTCAGATGTCCAGCTCCGGTCCAGTCAACTATGGCCAGAGGATGGAGCACTGGCCCAGCTGACCACTCCACAGGGGCTTAGAGCCCGATTTCTGAAGTGAAGGTGCCCATGGAGCTGGTGGTGTCATAGGGTGTGGGCACTGGTAGGGGAGATAAGGCCGTGTGAGATGTAGGTGGCACTCTTGGTGAATGCGTCCTTTCACTGTGACACACAGTGGCTCCACCAGGCCAGGACTCTGGCTCATCTTGGGGCTGGGGCGTGCACACTGCCTGTCCCTGAGGAGTGCTGGGGCAGGCCTGCCCTGCTATTGTCCACCCTAAAAGGCTGACCTCTGCTGGCCAGGACAGGCCCTACACCTACCTGATGGCCACCACCCCAGGACAGGAACATCGGGATCTGTCTTCCCCATTATTCTTTTTTTATTTTTTATTTTTTATTTTTTTTAATTTTATTTATTATTATT
>NW_007726905.1:419304-420775 GCF_000696425.1 Galeopterus variegatus | reverse complement strand
GTTTCGGGGTGTATATTTAAATCCTTGATCCATTTTGAGTTGATTTTAGTACATGGTGAGTTCGCCCCTAGTAGGTAGGAACCCCTGAAGTTAAACAGCCCGAGCTCTTGTCTTGGGTTTGAGTCCAGCTCTCCCACTCACTTGAGCAAGTCTCTTATCTTTTTGGGCTTCAGTTTCCTCCTCTGTCATGTGGGGATTATCATACTAAGCTGGTGAAGAAGCCATATGGAATGGAGGTTTGGGCTTCAACTTTTGAACTGATTTGAATCCAGCTTCTCTAGTTACTTAATCTCTTGAAGCCTCAATTTCCCCATCTGTAAGATGGGAATAAAGAAGAATCTTTTTCTTTCCCTGAAAGTTAAGTGCAGTGATTCAGTAAGAGAATGCCTGGCCAGCTCTGAGCAAAGATCCGGTAAGTCACTGTGATGTGGCAGTGCTACATGCAATGTGCCGGGGGTACTTGTCACCTCCTATCTTCACCTCTTCCCCAGCCCCACCCTTCATGTCTCTCTGGCTAATGGGTCTAGCAGTGGTTGGTGTCTGGCCCACCACAGTGACTCCACTGTGCTCGGAGAGTGGGACTGCATTGCAGACCTCCTGCCTGCGTAGCCCGCTCTCATTTATTCCGTGTTTGTTGAGCACTTTCCACATGGCAGGTGTTTCCAGCCACCTCAGCACAGCAGTATGTGTCCTGGGGACATCCTGGGAGAGGGCAGCAGGGCAGATGACACCAAGGACCGGATCCTCCTCGTGCTCCACGTCGTCCACCTCAGCACTACATAATCCCCACCCCTACCCAAGAACTGATGTGTAGCCCTAAGATTAGGTGTCCTCCATCCAAGCGAGATGAGGACTCGAAATAGAGATGCAGTTCAGTGAGGTAGGGATTCCTCTATTTCTCATACGCCTCTGAGATTCCTACGTGCCTCCCAAGGGTAAAGGGAGCATCACACTGGTTCACACAGGTGGGAAGAGGTGGCTGTCAAAGAGAGTCAACTCAGCATTCATCTCTACCTCTGCAACACTGGCAGCTAAAAGACAACAAAACTTTAAATATTCGGGAAAAGATTTGTGACCCAAGAGTCTTCATCCCAGGCAAGATACCATTAATTCTGTCAGGGCATTTTCAGGGCACACGAGGGCTGAACAAAACACTCAAACCAAATGAGAAGTGAGTTAGAAGAGAGATCTGAAGAGAGGCGATGGAAAAGTGTAGCAGAAGGAAGGAATGGAACACATACAGCCACACGTCGCTCAGTGATGGAAATACGTTCTGCGAAATGTGTCGTTAGGTGATGTCATAGCTGTGTGAACACCGCAGAGTGCACTTATAGACACCTGGATGGTACAGCCTCCTACCCACCTGGGCTATGTGGTATAGCCCATTGCTCCTGGGCTACACACCTGTGCAGCATCTTACTGTACTGAATACTGCAGGCAATTGTAACGCGATGGTAAGTATTGATGTATC
>NW_007726905.1:406397-418740 GCF_000696425.1 Galeopterus variegatus | reverse complement strand
GACACCTGGATGGTACAGCCTCCTACCCACCTGGGCTATGTGGTATAGCCCATTGCTCCTGGGCTACACACCTGTGCAGCATCTTACTGTACTGAATACTGCAGGCAATTGTAACGCGATGGTAAGTATTGATGTATCTAAACGTAGAAAAGGTACAGTAAAAATATGATTTAAAAGATAAAAAATGGCTCACCTGTATAGGGCACTTACCCTGACTGGAGCTTGCAGGACTGGAAGCTGCTCTGGGCGAGTGAGTGAGTGAGCGGTGAGTGAAGGTGAAGGTTTAGGACACTACTGTGCACAATGTAGACTTTCTGACCACTGTACACTCAGGCTACACTCAATCTATAAAAAAACAAAGTAGTCGTGCTATGACGTTCTGACAGCTATGGCATCACGAGACAATAGGAACTTTTCAGCTCTATTATCATCTTATGGGACCATCATTGTATATACAGGCCTTCATTGACCGAAATGTCCTAATGCAGTACATGACTGTAGTTAAATCTAAATTAATGGTGACAAATGCAATTAATAATTTGTAGTTTTTAGTAGAGATTCTTGAAACGAAGAAAGCTGTGCTGCAAGGGAAACCTGTTCAGAGCTAGCAATGAAATAACCTACGTGTGCATTGTCCATATGGTAGCCACTAGCCACATGTAGCTATTTATAAACATCCTCTTTTTCTGATGGCTGGCCAGTATGGGGACCCAAACCTTTGACCTTGTGTTACAAGGCTGTGCTCTAACCAACTGAGCTAACATGCCAGCCTCCACATGTAGCTATTTAAATTTAAATTAATAAAAATGAAGTAAAATCAAATATTCAGCTCATCAGTTGCACTAGCCACTTTTCAAATGTTTAATGGCCACACACGGCCAGGGGTGACTGCATTTGAGCAGATATAGAACATGTCTGTCATTGCAGAAGGTTCTTTTGGATAGTGCTTGTCTAAATGATCCTGGCAAATCCATGAAGGGAAAGGGGTGTTTTGGAGAGTGGAGAATAAAAGTCTTCTACAGGTCTTCTAACAGGGGAGAGGGTAAGTGAACAAGCAAACCAGCCGCAAAGTTGAAAAAGCAGAGTAGAACTTCTAAAGTTCTAAATAAGAAGTGGTGATGGAAAGTGGTGGTGGGATTTGAGGTAGTGAATAAAAGGAAATTTTACCAAGCCAGGAAAGGAAAAGGAGGAAGAGGAGAAAACTATGATGAACAGTAAATATGAAATCAGATGGGAGGAATAAAACTCAGTCCATCAGCTATCACAATAACTCTGATCTGGATGAATTCCCCTATCAAAAGTCAAAGATGCCATTTCCAGTGACAGGGTGGAGTGGATGTGCAGAGAAATATCCCCTGGGACAGAACATCTAAAAATTGTGGGTAGAATTAAGAATATATATATTTTTAAAAAAACATAGCTTAGATGACAGAAAAGAAAAGGAAATGTCAGTGTTCAGAAACATCACGGGAACTGAGTCCACAGGGGTAAATATGTCTGGGAGCCAATGTTTGACCAAAGGGTATCTTCCTTCCTATGCCTGGTGACCCAAAGCCTGGGTTTTAACAGGCTGCATAGCTCAAATCATGGAAGATAATTCTCAGGGTCCAAGCAAAGTGGGAGATAGGTTAGAAGAGCCCTGCAGAAAGCTGGGATCCCAAAGGGCTAGACTCTCTGTAAAGTAGGAAAAAAAGTGTCCACAGAGGCTTGTCCACCTCTGTCTTGTCCGGGGTTGGAGCAGAGAAAACAAGCGTCTTCCCTGAGACTGTCTAAGACAAGCCCAATTTCAAGTGGGGGTGGGATCAGAAATCACACTGCCTGTGTTGCCTCCCCACAGAACTAACTAAAACGGAGCTGAACGTGTTCCCCAGCTGCCTGATGAAGCAACTGTGAATCTCCCTGGAAGAGCACACTTCAAATCTAGGTTTCAAAGTATTTTCACAGATAAACTTCCAAGGAAACAGGGGTCACAGTAAAAAAAAAAAAATTATTAAACAGAAGAAAAAATAAGCTATATGAAATGAGAGTCAGCGGAAACAATATTGCTAAATCAGACCAACAACAACCAAAGATACTGGAATTATCTATTGTACATATAATACATATAATACAGTAAAATAAAAATGTATAAAATAAATATGTACAAAATAATTACATGTGATTTGCTAAAAGAAATTAAAGATATTAAAAATATAACTCCAAACAGCATAAATATGTACAATCAATATGTGTCAATTAAAAAAGAAGAAAAGAAAAAAGAATATCCTCAAAGGAAAAAAAATAAAAAGAAAGGGGCAATTGAATGTGTGACAAAAGAATGAGAGACTATCAAAAGTAATCAGGTGAATTTGGCAATAGACCATATAGAATTTCTAGAAATGATAAATATAATTGAACTTAAAACCCAATGATGAAGGGTCAATTCTAGGAAAGATCAGTCCACACACTCCACCTTATACCTACTGATTGTGATTTTAAGCTATGGACAGAATGAATGGACCATCTATCTCAGGACTTGAAAAGTAAATAGTAGCCAACAGGTAGGAGAAAGAAACAAGAATTTTAAGTATGACTGAACCGGGGTTGAGTTTCCCATTTTTTCCTCCAGTACTGCCTGGCCTGGACTCAATAGCAGCTTAGAACCTGGAAGAGTGTGCCAGGCATAGGCAGACAGAACTCCAACAGAGGAGGAAGAGCTCTTATTCTGGTTTGAAGAGCAGGAAGGGGCTCCTAAAGCTCAGAAGTGGAAAGTTTTCCTGTGTATTTCTTCTTCTTTCCCAACGTCTCTCCCCTCCAACCTCCAGGCAATACTGCCACGCTGGGAGAGCCAATGGTGACATCAGCACCAGCCAGGTAGGTGCCAAAATTCAGAGGGAGAGAAAACTTCTCTTACCAGAAGACATGGGCAAATCCCTATTGCCTCATCCTCCACCCACCTACCCACCCTCTGTCCCCCTGCTGCTTGTTTCCAGACACAGATGCAGTCATAAGAACTACATAGCAGGGTTCTGGCTGGCGGACTGGAAAGGGAGGCTCTGGGGCCAGAAAGTGTTGGGGAAATTGTGGAGAGGAGAGAGCACAAGAGAGTGATCCCATAGGCTGTGTATGAACTTTCAGGATCACCTCCAAACTGTGCATGCATGAATCTGACCCCAAACAGAATATGAAAGCCTTTGAGAACTGAACTATTGGGTAGACTGTCACCCAGGTCCCAGACTGGCCACTGGTGCTGCACATATGGAATCCATCTGAACAGCACTGCAAAGTGGAACTGATATTGGAACCAGATCTTGTGGGTTAGAACTCATGGCCTGGACCGAACCTAGGTCAATTGTCTGCTAAAATTAAAAACAACAACAACTATTCTCCTTAGGATTTAAATGAGACCCAGAGTCTCATAACATGATATTCAAAATGTCCAGGATACAATCTAAAATTATTCAGGATATGAAGAACTAGAAAAATCTCAATTTACAGTAAAAAGACAATCAAGATATACCAACCCTGAAATAACAGATACTGAAGTTATTTAAAGCAGCTATTATACCACCCCTACTCCAAGAAATAGGAGTGAATACTCTTGCAATGAATGAAGATAGAAAGTCTCAGAAAAGAAATAGAAGCTATAAAGAAGAAACCAAACTGAAATTATAGAACCGAAAAATACAGTAACCAAACAAAACAGATAAATAATAATAATAACTGGACAGGCTCAATAGCAGAATGGAAATAACAGAGGAAAGTGTCAGTGAATTTGAAGTCAGATCAAGAGAAATAATCCAATCTGAACAAGAGAGAAAAAAGATTGAAAAAATTGAACAGAGCCTCAGGGACCGGGGGGACAACACCAAAATGTCAATTATTCATGTCATCTAAGTCATAGAAGGTGTGGAGAAAGGGAATAGTAATTTAAAAAGTAATGGCTGAACACTTCCCAAAATGATAGTTTCAAGAAACTTAGCAAACTTGAAACGGGATAACTCAAAGAAATCCACTTCCAGGTGCATGATAATCAAACTTCTTTAGAGACAAAAGAATCTTGGAAGTGGTCAGCAAACAACAGTGCGTTCCGTGTAGGAGAATGCTGGTTGAATGACTGTTGATGTTTCATCAGAAACCACGGAGGCTAAAAGAAAGTGAAACTACGTTTTTGAAGTGCGAAAGAAAAGAACCAAGGGATGCAAGAGAGGTAGGGACCATGTCCCTGGGTGAGGACCTGGTCTGTCTATAATAGCAGTGGGAACACGTTAAAGGGTTTGAAACAGAAAGGTGTGATTGGGATCATGTGCTAAAAAGATCATTCTGACTGCACCGGGGAGAATGACTCGGTCGGGGCGGGGGTGAGGATGGGCAAGAGAGAATGTGACCGGTCAGATGTTGGCTGTCTGGCCTCGGCTGTCACGCAACTTCTCTGGGCCTTAATCTCCCCACCTGTGAGAGGGGAATAACACCACTGTGTTAGCCTACAAGCCCCCTGTGAGGATAAATGAAATCGACGTAAAGTGCCCGGCACAGGGGAGGAAGTTCAACAAGCGTGGCTCCCTTTTGCTGTCACCCTAAACAAGGTGAAGTCGCTAAAACAGTTTTCAGTGTCTTCTCCCTTCTTCTCTCTCCCTCTTTGGGTCTTTCACTCCCTGCCCCACTTGAGGAACGTCTGTGATGGGAATCGAGTGTAACTGGAGTCTGAGTGCGGCAAAGTCATGCTCTGGGTGAGAAGCGCATGCAGGGAGCATAAGGGCCGTGTATGGAACAGGAGAGGGGTCCTGGGATCAAGTCCCACTCCCCCGCTCTGGCAATATTTTTGAGGCTGCAGCTCAAAGCTGTCCAGATCTCTTAGAAGATGAACAGGAATAAAAAGTACTTTGCAACAGGAATCCTTTTTCTCTTGCTTTCTCTCTCTCGCTCTCCTTTTTTTTTTTTTTTGCTTCTTTTCATGTTGCTTCTGGAACATAAACTAGTTCAAAGCTACAACTCATTGAGCCCAAGACATTAGAACCCACCTTTGAAAAAGCTCCCGCATCTTCTCATATCCAGGGAGAATGACAATCAGAAAAACCATTCATTGGCTGCACATGGCCTGCAAAAGCTGTTTTACATGCTGGTCACTTTTTTTAAAAAATTGAGGTTTAGTATAAACAGAGGAAAGTTCATCACACTCTAATCTCACTGGTACAGCTCAATGACATTTTGCAAATGTAACTACCACCCTAATCAAAATCTAGAGCATTTTCAGCATTCTAACTGTCCATGTGTCCTCTTCCCAATCAGTACCACCCCTGCCCTCAGAGGTCATGATTATTCAGACGCCTCACCGTTGATTAGTTTTGCTTGTTCATGAACTTCACAGACAGAATCTACAGTATGTACTCTTTTACTCAGTGTAATGACCGTGCCATTTAATCGTATCATTGCATGTAGTTGTAGATGCTCATTAGCATTGCTGTATAGCATTCCATTGTATGCATATACCACAGTTTGTCCATTATCCTGTTGATGGATATTTGTGTTGTTCCTAGGTTGGGGCTGTTAGAAATATTGCCCTATAAACACCATCTAGCACAGGTCTTTAGGGAAACATGAGTACTCATTTCTGTTGGGCCTATGCCCAGGAATGGAATTGCTGGGTCATAGGTTACACATATGTTCAGCTTTCATAGATACTGACAGTTTTCCAAAGTGGTTGAACCATATTGCATTTCCACCAGCAGCTAAGTGACAGAAATCTAATTCAAACTAGCTCAATCGAAAAGAGTACAGGCTTACACAAACAAACCATGGGACAAGGGAGGGCGCAGCTGCCTCAGGGTGTGTGGGAGACCCTGCCAAGTTCTCTTTGCTTCTGTCTGCATGTCAGCACTATTCTCTCTGACTAAAGACTGGCTTCCCCCACATGTCAACCTGGCCTCACATGTCCCAGCTCCACTATCATAAACAGACAATCCCTCTTCCCTTAATTCCAATTCAAAAAGTTCCAGAGAACTTCTGCTCTACTGCAGGGGCAGTGCAGTTCGGTGGAGGGAGCAAGGCAGTGGGGTCAGCTGTCTGGACTCCATTCTCAGCTCTGCGCCATCCTCCTTCAGCTGTGTGACACTGAGCAAGTCACCTAACCCCTCAGTTTCCTAATGCATAAAGTGAAACAAACACCTTCCTCAGAAGGTTCTTGTGAGTTTACGTAAGTCATAATAGTTGAAGCCTCTTGCCCATAATAGATGCTTAATAAATGTCCCTTTCCTCCCTACACCTTCAGAGCAGGAGTTCTTGCAGAGTTGGGTTGTGAATCCTCCCTCCTCATGATTCTTAAAACTGTGTTCTGTGTCTAAGGGCTGCTTCTCCTTGTCACAGGTTGAGACAACAATGACCAGGGAAGAGGGTCACCACTCTGGATAGGACATGTACCTTGCTGGCTCCATCAAATTACCGTGCACCAGTTTCAGTAGAAAAGGAGGGATTAAGATGCTGAATCAGTTAGGAATGATGTTAAAGGTAATTCCCCAAACAGCAGCTTAAACAAATCAGGATTCTTTTCCTTCCTCTGAGAAAAAGAAATACGGAGATAGGCAACTCAGTGCTGGCACAGTGGGTCCTCAATGCTATCGGGGCCCAGAACCCTTCCTGCCACCATGGTTCCACGCTGGCTGTTCTGCTTCTAGCACAGTCACCCACTGTTCCGAAGAAGGGGGAGGGGGTCCAAAGGCACATGGTTGCTGAGCCTGCCCTATTTTAAGGGACTTTCCTAGAAGTTTCACCAACAATCCCCCTTCATGTCTCATTGACCATGTTGCACAGCCGCCGTGTCAGGGGTGCAAGGGAGCTGCAAAATATCCTGCAAGGTCTCCACAAATATTAGCTGCCATGGTCCTGAGGTGGTGCCAAAACCACACCGGCAGAAGCCAGCAGCTTCTTCTGGGTAATTTTGGGGATGTTTTCACATGGTGGAGAAGACACCATCACTATGGAGAACACATTTTCTCTTCCAGGATGTCTGGCTAAATGGACATGGAGAGCAGGTTCCAGTAACAGAGCTGAGAGCATCAACGTCAGACGGGCAATCAGTAGAGAGAAGAGCTGCCTGGAGGAGGAGTCACTGAGTCCTGGCGGCAGCTGTGTGCTGAAAGGGCCAGGGCCACCAGTCAGTGCCCACTGAGGCCATCACCATAGCCCCTCCTAAGGAAAATGCCCTGTGCTCCTGGTGGCTGTGTTCTGTCTGGAATGGCCTTGCTCCAACCCTTGCCCTTTGGTCTCAGTTGATTGGATGAAAGGCTGGCACCTACCCCATGAGCAGCCAATCCACAGCTGGCTAACCGCTGGGCTCCGGAACTCTTGTAGGCCACTCAGATTGCCTGGTTCAGGAACTTGACCTAATTGTATGGAAAGAATTTGCAGGTGGGAGCAGAACAAAAGGAAGTCGATATCTGACATCTGGGAAATGTTCTGCAGCAGGGTGTGGTGGGCTTGTCCTAGATCTCACAGCCTGGGCTGTGAAGGCTCCAGCTCCGATCTCATGCACTTTCCTCCTACCTCCCAGGGGTCTTCTCCACCACAAACTCCCCCGACTTAGGTCCAGAGGGCCTCTGCTCCATGCAACCAAACATGCTGGCCCTCGGCAATTACAATTCAAGGTCATGAGTTGCTTCCAACAGAAAATCAGTCGGTTCCAATGATGGGATTACAGTCAAGCTTTTCAAAGTTTATTTTGGTAAGGGTGAAACACTTGACATTATTGTGAATATTCTTGCAAATTCAGTTAAAAAGTTCAATATTGAAGATTGAATTATTTGTGTTTGCAAATATAAATATAAATTTTAGTAGAACACAGAGGCAAAGCAATGTTCATATCTAATTAGGAAATCCATGGAGCAGAATTGAGATTGGAACTGTTGGTGGTGTACATGCAACTGAAAATTGGAATAAAGCTAACTGTAATGGTGTGTCAATTGAAGTAGAAACTGTAGCTGTCTATATGTATATATATGTACTCCTATGTATGTATATGCATACGTGAAGAGTAATTATACTACAATATTTTTGTGGCAAAGGTGATGTTGAATATAAAACACATTTCTCAATGGCAGCAGGGCCAGGACTAATACTTCAGGTGCAAATTTTAAGGGGGCACAAACAAAAACTCAGTAATTTTAAAACAATATTTACAAAATCAAAATTAATGCAAAAGTCCATGATGAACAAAATATTAAAATTTTAGGTAAAGGCAAGATTAACATTATTAATTTTTCTTTTTGCCTCAGGCTCCAACACGGCACGGCAGAGAGCTGCACAAAAGCACTCGTTCTCTTTCTGCTGTCTATCAGTCAAATTTTTTAAATGTTTGAGTCTTTGAAGAATTACTTTGTAACCCATTTTAAGTGTTTACAATGGAATCCTCTAAATTTTGTTTTAAAACAGTTGAAAATCTTTAATCAGAATATTCAACAAGGGTGCCAAAATGAATTTTAACTTTTGGCATTTTTATCACATTTCTGGTATTGAAAAGAGAGCTTTTAGCAAATTTCAGTTATTGCACTAGAAAACAATTACATTTTATGTCTCAAAAGCAAGGGAGGAGCTGAGCAAATTAAGTAATGAGAGCTCAAATGGTGGGCAGGATTTAATTTAGAAATTCTATAATTTTTTGGGGGGGGAATGTTTTGACTTGTGAGAAAAATATCTTGATGGTGCTCCTATTTTTAATTGGGCAAATTTATATTTTGTAGTTGGATTGAAGGGAAGACAGAAGGCTGTGGTTTTGCAGCATCTACAATTGGCCAAATGTTAAACAGAATGACAAAGTCAACTGAAGTGATGAGTTTTAACTTCTCATAATATTTGTTAAAGTGAAAAGACACTCCATGTGAAGATATTTGGGCTGAAATAGTTAACTCATTTCTATCTAAAGAAATTGGAATTGAGAATATTCTCCATGTAGCAGAATTTGTTCTGAGCTTACCAGGTGCCTCTGCAGAGAAACTGTATTCTCGTTAAATGTGTTATGATCTACAAAGAAGAGTCATGAAGTGTGTCAACAATTTCCATTTTATTAATCATAAAAAGTAACTCAAAGATGATTATAGGCAATTCTTTTGAGATAGGAGGTGCTCAGTTTCCCTGGGTTCAGATTTCAGGACACACCTCTGAGTTTCAAGTTACTCCCCAAGGTCTCGGGCCCCTCCTCTAGGCCCTCCCCTAGAGGAGAGTCATTGTTGCTTATTGTACCTATTTTTGGTACCAATGTGGAGAGATTGAGACTACAGGGAGCAGATGTATGCAACTGCAGTGGCTGAGCATGATCAAGAGAGAAGAGCTTATCCAGATTTATATAATCCCAGTGGCCGAGCATACTCAGTAAAGTGGAATTTATCCTTTAAACGACCTTCCACTGGAGGTGCTAGAGAGCGCTGAATATATTTGAATACATTTGGTGCAAGCGGTACAATCTGACAAATAAGCATGCTCTAAAAAGAGACCAATCTAGCATTTGCAAGTCTGTCACATAAACTGGGAGCCACCCCCAAGTTTAATATTCATTAGGTAGCATGAATATGTATAGACAGCAAAACTATAAAAGTTGAATCCAGGAAGAAGGCAGGGTTGTTGGTCATTTTCCTTGGGGCCAGCCTACACTTTGCCTCGCTTGTGGGGTGTGTATGCTTTACTTTTGTGTTACTTTTAGTGGGCAGCTGCTCACTCTCTTGAGCCAGCCTGCACTTTGCACTATACCTTAAGTATGTATTTCTCACTTTTGCATTAAACTTGATGCAGCAGCTCTCAGTCTCTGGACTTGGGCTGCACTTTCCCTGTAAAGTCTGTATTTCTTATTCTCTGTATCAAACCTTGCTGTGGATTGATTGAATTATTTCCCCCAAAGTTCATATATTAGAAGCTTAATTGCCACTGTAACTGTGGAGGGTGGGAAATCCTATTATGGTAATTGAACGGTGGAGCCTTGAAGAGGTGATTAAGGAGATGGTTTAATGGTGGTCTTGTGTGTGGTTCTGAGGGCTTTAAAAAGTAGAGCATGTGGGAGTCTCTCTCTCTGCTCTGCCATTTTCTGCCATGTAAGATCCCCATGTTGCTGTAAAGCCACCACAAAAGAAGACCCTCACTAGATGCGTTCCCTGGACTTCAGACTTCCCAGCCTCTGAAACTGTAAGCAAATAAATTTTGTTTTTATAAATTACCCAGTTTCAGGTATTTTGTTATAAGCAACAGAAATGGACTAATACAAACCTGTTTTCACTTTCTACTATGACTCTGCTCTTGAATTCTTTCCTGTGGCAGAGTCAGGAACCTGGTAGAGCACAGGGTAGGTTGAGTCTGGCTATCGGGCTTCCCCAGACCCTCTCCTCCAGTATCACTTTGAGAGGAAAAAAAAGAGAACATATATTTTTTAAAAACATACTCTTCAGAAAAATACCAGTGACAGTATTAGAAACAGATATAGCTAAGCAATTTGTTAAAGTACATGAATATGTACGAAAATTTTTTTCATGTACAAAAATTATTTTTATGTTACTTTTAATGCTCAGACAATAAATACAGAATTTTTAAAAATTTAATGTATACTGATATGTTATTTTTAAAATAAGCTTTTAATTTTAGAATAGACTCATTATCAAAAAGACAGTAAATAAGAAATGCTGGTGGGGATGCAGAGAAAGGGGAACCTTTATACATTGTTGGTGGGATTGTAAATTAGTACAGCCATTTTGGAAAACAGGAGGGAGTTTTCTCAAACAACTACAGATAGAATTCCATATAACCCAGCAATCCTACTGCTGGGTATATACCCAAAGGAATGGAAAGCATCATGTTGAAGAGATACCTGCACTCCTGTGTTCATCGCAGCTCTACTCACAATAGCCAAGATATAGAATCAATGTAAATGTCCATCAACAGATGATTGGATAAAGAAAACGTGGTCTATATATGCAATGGAATACTACTAAGCCATAAAGAAGAATGAAATTCTGCCATTCATAGCAATGTGGATGAGCTTGGAGGAAATTATGTTAAGTGAAATAAGTCAGGCACAGAAAGAGAAATACCACATGTTCCCACTCATATGTGGGAGCTAAAAAGGAGAACAAAGCAAAAACAAATAATAATAGTAAGTTGAACTATTAAAAGAGAGAACTGCGGTTACTAGAGGTGGGGCAGGGGAAGGGGAAGGGGTAATGGTGAGAGGCCAGTTAATGGACACAAAATTCCTGCTAGACAGGAAAAATAAGGTCTATTGGAGTACAATCAACCCAGGAATTTATAATTAACAATAATTTACTGCATGTTACCAAACGCCTAGAAGAGAGGAGATCAAATGTGCACATCACAAAGAAATGATGAAGTTCTGCAATGGTGAATGTGCTAATTACTATGACTAGATCATCACACACTGTCCACATGTACTGAAATGTAACTCTGTACCCCATGAATATGCACAATCAGTATGTCTCAGTAAAAATTTTCTTAAAATTTTGTAATAGCCTTATATTTACAGAAAAATTGTGAAGATAGTTCATTTTCCTTATACTCACACCCAGCTTCCCCTATAATTAACACCTTACCTCAGTAGGTGCATTTGTTATAATTAATGAACCAATATCAATACATTCTTATTAACTAAAGTCCATACTTTATTCAGATTTCCTTAGCTTTTACCTAATGTCTTTTTTCTGTTTCAGGATCTCATTCAGGATACCACATTGCATTTAGTCATCATGTCTCCTCAGGCTCTTCAGGCTGTGACAAGTTCTCAGTCTTTACTTGTTTTTAGTGACCTGATAGCTCTGAGACGTAGTGATCGGGGATATTGTAGGATGCCCCTCTGCTGGACGTCGTCTGCTGTTTTTCTCATGATCAGGCTGGGCTTATGAGTGTTTGATAAGACAGGATGAAAAAGCCGAGGTGAAGTGCTGTTTCCATCCACCATAACAAGAGGACGTACTGTCAGTACAATGTATCCCTGTTGACGTCGGCCTTGGTCACTTGGCTGAGGTGGTGTGTATCAGGTTGCTCCACTGTAAAGTTACTCTTTTTTTCTCCTTCCCATACTGCATTTTTTAGAAGTAAGTCTGTGTGCGTAGCCCACTGTTCAGCCCACCCTCCCCTTCTTTGAGGGTGAAGTACCTGCATAAATTATTTGGAATTCATCTGCATGGGAGACTTGTCTCTTCTCCCTCATTTATTTGTTTATCCAATCATTAATTTATAGCACTATGGACTTATGGATATTTACTTTGTACCTTGGATTATAATTCAATACTTCTTTATTTATTTTGTTGCTTGAGCTGTTCCAGCTTTGGCCCCTGGGAGCTCTTCCAGTTTGCTCCTGTGTCCCTTTGTCATATCC
>NW_007726905.1:405220-405967 GCF_000696425.1 Galeopterus variegatus | reverse complement strand
TTTTTTTTATAGCATTTCTTTACTTTCTGGCACTACAAGATGTTCCAGGTTTATCTTGTGTATTTCCTGCCCCTGTCCTAGAATCAGCCATTTCACCAAGGAGCCCTGGTCCCTTTAATTGGAGAATGGACTAGAGACCTAGATCTGGGCTCTAGGTGTGCTTCTGAGGAGTCGTTGCTTCCAGGCTCTCTAAGCTGACAGAGTAAGGAAGTGTGTGTATACCAACCCACTTATGTACATGCATATATAAGTATTTCTATGTGTAACCATCTGTATCTATATTAAACTAAACATGAGTCCATAGTGATGTCTCCAGCTCGGATTCATTACCACATGGATTTTTCTGGCCCATCCTTGCTTGTCTGCAACCTTTCATTCCCACAATGAGAAATCCAGCTCCCACTGTCCACCATTCATTTACTTAATTGTTCAATTCCTGTATACATATAGTGGTTTCAGAATTGGTAATTTGTACCCCTGTGAGACGCCACTTTATCAGCTAAAGTACTGTTCCCATGTGCAGGTTCCTTTGTCTTTAGCTGTGCAGACCCCACTCATTCCCAGAGTCACTCAGGCCAGCACCACCTTCCCCACCCGCTTCAGTGAGGCAGTTTCACACATTTGTAATACAGTGAGTCTCTTTTGTCACAATCTGTGTTCCATCCTGGGATTCCCCCAACATCCTAAATTATTATTTTTGAGTTTTGTATACATTGAGGTCCACTCTTGTGCTATAAAGTTCTGTGA
>NW_007726905.1:388455-404035 GCF_000696425.1 Galeopterus variegatus | reverse complement strand
AGTATTTAGCCTCTTCAGACTGGCTTCTTTCACTGAGTACTGTGCACTTAGCATTCCATTGTATGGATGTGGCACAGTCTCTTTATCCATGAACCCATCGAAGGACATGTTGGTTGCTTTCAGTTTGGGGTGATTATAGATAAATTGCTATAAATATTCACGTGTAGGTTTTTGTCTGAACATAGGTTTTTAAAGTCAGTTGAGTAAATGCCCAGAAGCATGGTTGCTGGATCATATGGCAAAACTATGGTTAGCTTTGTAAGAAGCTGCCAAAATGTCTTCGAAGTGGCTGTCCTGTGTTGCACTCCCACGAGTCATAAGCGAGAGTTCCCTCTGCTGTGCATCCTCTCTAGCAGTGGATATTGTCAGCTTTCTTTTCAATCCACTCTAATAAGTGTGTAGTGGTATCTCATTTTAGTCTACATTTCCTTAGTGACAAATGATGTGGAGCATCTTTTCATGTGCTTATATGCCATCTGTATGTCCTCTTTGGCGAACGTCCAGATCTTTTCCCATTTTTTGATTGTGTTGTTTTGCTTTCTTATTGTTAAGTTTTAAGAGTTCTTTACATATTTTGGATATAAATTCTTTATCAGATAGGTGTTTTGCAAATATTTTCTCCCAGTCTGTACTTTTTGTTTCATTCTCTTAACAGTGTCTTTCTCAGAGATATATGTTATTTTTTAGAAATAATTTTTCTTTTGAAGACAGCTCTTAAACAGAAATATTTTACAGGTCTATGAACACAAAAGTCATCTGGCAGCCAATAGTATATATTTTTAAAAATTATGTAATTTAAATTATTCTTAGCATTCTCTTTCACTACTAAAATATCTGCTTTGGACAATGAATTGTAAGATCACCAAATTTCGGAGGCAGCAGCCAGGAGTGGTCCAGCTTGGGTACTTTCTGTACAGTCTTTGGGGATGACAGGCAGCCAGGAAGGTCAGAGATCTGTCCTGCTGCAAGTTCTTACTAGCCAGCTTGGCAGCCCCTTCCCTTCCTGAACAGCATGAGGCCTGGGTTTACTGTGTTGCTTTAATTGGATCCCAGGGGGAGAGGTGAGAGGCCACCATCCCCAGCCTGGCCTCTTGGGCAGGCTTTCCTCTTAGGCCTACTGTTCTTCTTGCCAGAGCTCAAACCACTGAGCATGTGGGGCCTTAGCTCTAGTTAAACCAGTAATCACTCACAGATCTCTACAACCCAATAGGACTTTTCCACCCAGTATCTCACATGTTCTAACCTCTGCAGGGCAGAAAACAATAGGCCTCTGTAGTAATTGCTACATCTCGTGGCCTCCTTATTCTTCGTGTGTGTGTGTATGTGTGCACGCACACGTATGCTTAGGTATGTGTTTTACACACTTTTAGATTACAAAATTAGAATTATATCATACACAAAATGTTGTAACATGCCTAACATGTCATGAACATCTTTTCATGCCAATGCTTATTTATCTGTTTCAGTTTTTTAAATTAATTAGTTGATCAATATACAATGTAGTTGATTTTCATGTCCCTTTACCAATTCCTCTTTCCCCCCTCCCTCTCCCCCTCCCCCGACATCAACATCATATCTGTTCACTTGTCTTAACAAGTTCAAGGAATTATTGTGATTGTGCGTGTTGAGAACATCTTACCATAAACATCTGTGACTCTGCCTGAGGGTTTTTCCCAGCCTGTCCTGAAGGTAGGAGGAAAGGGCTGGGGAGTTAATGCCCCTGAGAGCAGCTGTCAATCAATAACAAATGGCAGATAGAGGATAAATAGTGTCCCCTCCTCCTCTCTCTTCAGATGGGACAACTTTGAAGCATGTTCTACAGGGTCTCCTGGAGTTTCCCGGTGGGACAAGTCCCAGCAGCCTGCAGCAGTGACCTGCTCATTAACACGCAGGCACTGGTGCCCTTTCCTTCCCTCTCTCTCATCTCCACTTTCCTACTGTGCTTCCTGGGATCACCTCCCAAACAAGCTACTTGCTCTCAGATTCTTGTCCCAGTGTCTGCTTGTCTTGAAGAGGCGAAGCAATGAGTCAAAGTCACTGGACTTGAGGTCTCTCGCTTCTGAACCGATGCAGGTGTTTTTCTCTTAACACGCATATAACAACGTGAGCAGCTCTGTCTTGGGCTCTTTCTGCCCCATCCCTGCTCCCCAGAGAGACCTGAAGCTCTTTCCCCCTGAGGCTGAAGGGGTCAGGAATAAGCAAAATGCGACCTGTCACAGAGGAAGTTAGACTTAAATAGGGGCTCCAAAGCAGCCTCTGGAGGAGAGAGAATATAGGCCCCGAGGCTGGGTTTCCAGCTGCAGCAGCCTTGATAAATGTAAAAGTTCTGTGAAGACTTGTGTCTTCTCTTAAAAATGGTGCAAAATCTGTGTTCCACTCCTCAATATATGAAACATAATGTTGGAAATTACTTACCGGTGAGTAAATGTGGGCTCCAGGAGGAGGGGTCGTGGTTTCCCGCAGCCCTGCACTCTCCAGCGGGAGAGGTCGGAAGCGAAGGGAGGGCGGTGCCCGACGTGAAGCTGTTTCGCTCACGCCTCTTCTGTCTTCACTTAGCTCGCACGAGTGATTTCTCTGTGTCATTACAATCTCTTCAAAAACATTGTTTTCAAGGTTGTACAATAGTCAATCCGGTGGCTATTTCGCAATTTGCTGAAGCAGGCTACTGCTGTTGACCATTTAGTTAACTCCAATGGTCAGCGCTCTGTGATGAACACCTTTGTATCTGGAACTTGATGGAAGTCCTGATTTCCTTCTTCGAGTGGATTTTAGGAGAGTGTGGTGCTTCAAAGCATGGGCTCTGGAGCCAGACTGCCGAGCTCTTCCATATACTCTTCCAGGCACTGCCCCTTGCAGCTGTGGGACTGGTGTGACTTGGGTAAATGACAAGGGGCCGTACCTCAGTTTCTCATGGTATAGAAAAAACCCAGTATGGGAGCCCCGGGCAACTATGAGGGAGCTCAGATGAGGGGAACAGGGGTGGATGCAGGAGAAGGGTGGGGGGACAGCACTGGCCCTCTTCCTTGGCCTCTCCTTCCTGCCTATCTGCTCTGTACACACTAACACCCTGTGTGAGGCAGAGGGGTCAGAGACATCAGCTGCTCCAACTTTCTCCTTTTTTAAAAAAATATATTTATTATTATTATTATTATTATTTTACATTCTAAGATGTTGTTGTGGAGCAGTTGGGAGGGAGGGGGAGAGGAAAGGTGGAAGGGGACAGGGTGAGAGGAGGAGGAAGGAGGAAAGGGGGTGTGGTCAAGGTCCATGGCACCCCCACCTCATTCTGGAAGGGCAGCCCAGGGGACTTCTGGTGGTGGCTTGGTTGTGGCTGAGCTGGATGCAGACTTCAGAGGGGTATGGCTGAGGCCCTCGGCCCCTCACTACCCTAGCTCAAGAACCCAGGGCACTTCTGTGGTGGCCTGGTGGTCATCACTGGGCTGGATGTGGATGTCGGGCAGGGGGGGCACGGCTGAGGCCCTTGGACCCTCCTACCCTGGTTTGAGAGTCCGGGGTGCTTCCAGCAGCAGCCTGATGGTCCTTGCTGGGGTGGATGCTGACATCAGGGGAGCATGGCTGAGGCCCTCAGCCTTCCCCCCACCCCGGCTTAGGAGCTTGAGTGGCTTCTGGTCCTTCCAGGTTTTATAGGTGTTCTTTGGTGGTGTTAGATCTTCACTACTTAATATTAGAAATTTGTCTCTGATCTGTAGGTTTTTTGTTTTTTTCTCTCAGTTCTGTATTGGATTATTTGCTGTTCCCACCACTTAAACTCTGCACTGGAACTAGTTTTTTGTCCTTTGCTGAAAAATGGGGGAACTTCCTGTGGGGACCAGCACTTGAGCCCTGTGGTTGAGCTAAATTGCTGCTTTGCTGCTGATTCTCTGGGGAAGGCTTTTTGTGCAGCTCAGGTTTTAACTGTTGATCTGATAAGCACTTCCAGGTCTTGTGAGGTCTGGTGCACCTGGGTTGTGTGGAAACTCTGGTCTGGGCCTGAGTCTTTTCAGTGAACTGCACCCCCTGCAGTTCTGTATTCCTGACCAGTCTACACAGAGTGGGCCTGTGCGGACTCGGGGGCAGATCAGCTGTCCTTGCTGTGCCCCAGTGTTTCCCTGGTGGGCCCGTCTCCCCCACTGCCTGCACTCCAAATACTTCCCATGGAGTGGGCCATGCATCAGTCCCTTGCAATGACTCATCGGCCTCTGAGTGGCTTCTGTTTTCAGTTGTCTGTGGCTCTTTGCTCCTATGTGGGTCCACGGGAACCCTGCTAGTGGTCTTGCTGACCTGGGACCCACCAAGGCCCTCATCTCCCCTACAGCCTCCAAGCAACTTCATCCAAAGGGCACAGCTGCAGCTTTTGTCAGCTCTTGCTCCATGTGCTCACCAGGGCCAGCCTTGAAATGGTCAGAGCTCAAAACAGTCAGAGCGGTCCCTTCTTTCTCTCATTGTGGCTTCTCCCACATTCATGCACTTTGTAGGTCTCTCCTCCACCTCAACTGAGCTCTAGCAGCCCCAGCTTGGCTGTCATTGCTTTATAATAGATGTAAATTGGTTGATTATGGGAGAGAGTGATGCTGGGGACTGTCTATTCCACCATCTTGATTGGAAGTGTGACTTTCTACTTTTATAGATAAGGAAACGAGGCCCAAACTGATCCGAGAGCCAGCAGAAAACCTGAGCACCCTGGCTATGAGCCTTCTCTCCTCACCACCCTGCAGCCCATGGGCCAAAGCTCAGTTCTCAGCCTGTCCCTGTGCTTAGACCCCTCCTTGTCTCCCTTACTCTGGGGTGGAGATTCAAACTTGGAGCCCTTCCTGCTCTGACTCTGATGGGCGGCCCTGTTAGAACAGCACCTGGGCATGGCAGAGGAGCATTTTGCCAAAAATAGCATGCTGTTTCCAGAAGGGAGGCCTCCTTACTGAGGACTGTCCTTGAAGTGGCATTTGAGTTGGGCAGACAGACTTGCTGCTCATGTTAGGGAACTGAGGGCATGTCTTGAGCTCAGTAGGCGCCAGCCCTGTGCCTGCTACTGTGGGCACCGTCACAGAGAAGGTGAGGCTCAGCCCCCTTTCTCACTGCTAATGCACGTGAGAAACTTACACCTACCCTGAAGCCTTTTCCCGTCCCTGATCTTGCTTGCCCCTCACCACAGCCCCAGGGATGGCGATCTTCTCTGCATTTTACAGGCGAGGAACCCGATCACACAGGTTGGCCAAATGCCGCAGATGCTATTGGCGCCTGTCACTTCCCCTGGGCACCCTGTTCCCCAGCACTCCAGTGGCTTCTCCCCATGCATAGAGCTGCAGCTCAGCCCAAGTGGACATCTCTACAAGCACCCTTCAGTTAATGAAGGTCCGAGTTGAGGGATAGATACCCCCGTGTCTCACCTTAGGCGGGGGGGGGGGATGACTCTGGGGCGTGTGCCACACCACCTCCCAGCGGTCCCCTGTGAGACTGGGCTCCAGCTGCCCACAGTGTCTCACCGCCCTCCCTCCCCTGCCTCACTCCCACACTCCTGTGCTACTGCTTCCAGGGCTGTCCTCCCAGACAAACTTGCTCTCAAATCCTAGCCTCAGAGTCTGCTTTGCGGAGGGGAGGTGGTGGGACGTGGCACCTCAACTAAGAGAGTAAGGCCATCCTACTAGGAACTTCAGGATTCCAGCTCAGATCTGACTCCAATGCAGGTGCTCTTGGAACATGGGAGAGGGTTTATGAACTCTTAAGTGAAAAAAAGTAGAGCCCTAAATTGCTCACATTTTGTAACTACGGCTATGTAAAAACGTGCCTAGCTTACGGGTAAAGGTGGGACAAGAAGACACACACATGTGGGTGATATTATTGGGTTTGGGGTGAGCATCTTCCCTCTCCCTGAGGAGAGCTCTAGAATCAGACTGCCCTGGGTTTGGATCATGCCTCCCCCGTTATAGTCTCCCGGTCATTGTGAGGCCAAACCACACCAGAGCGTACAGAGGAAGGCCCAGAACTTTGGGCAGAAGGAAAGTCTGAATCCTCAAGCCCTTTTTCAGCACCAGTTCACTCAGTCGAATCCTCTGCTCACCCCCCTACTCCAGCTGCTCCCTGGATCAGCACCCGGCCTCTGGAGCAGAGGCCCAGGTCAGACGTGGGCATGGACTCTGGTGAACTGGGCGCTGAGTGATTGACCCAGGGCCATCACCTCAGGGCCATGGAGGGCTGACACTTGGGACTTTACTACAGCTGCCACTGCTGGTGCCTGGGTATCAGAAGCAGTGTCCTACCCCTTAAATTGCCCTAATGGTGGGAGCTATCCATAGCTTGGGTGATGCCCTTGTCTGACGCTGGGTGATGTCACCAATAACAATGGTGCTTTGTCCTTGGATGGTTCCCACCTAATAAAAAACTCCATCAGTGGGACAGATGGGTTGCAGCAGGGGATGTACCATGTCAGGCTCTCCTTTTGTTGGGGCTCAGGGACACCAGCTTCTAAAGACCAGATTCCACAGGTGGGGAGTGGGGAGGGTGCAGGCCACAGCGCCAAAGTGGTGGAGGTCTAAAGGAGATGAGGGGATGAGAGGGGGTCAGACTGTGAGTGATGCGAGACCCCGGTGCTGGCTGTCCCGTTGCCAGCATCTCCTTTTGAGGACATCACAGTGGACAGGGCGAGCTCAGGTGGATCATTGGGAAATTATTGTCGCTGGCTTGGCCCTATGCATCCAAGCTGAAGGTGGCCTCCCAAGGCCTGTGACCTGGGAGTTCGAGCAGGGGCCCTGGGGTGTGCAGGGTGGGTGTGGCCCTGACGTGTCCCCTCCAGGCCAGTGGACAGGGTGGGACGTTTGCCACACCTCTCCTTCCTTGGCTCTGAGCTATATAGTTCTTCTTTCCCCACATCCCACCCTCGGTCCTCCCTATCCCACCATCAGATGTGACCACACACTCACACACAGTCACGCCAGGGGACATAGCAGGTGGCCCGGGCAGGGGTGGAGTCAGGCACTACCAGAGTCCCATGCTCTTGCCACTCTGGATAGGGAGGTGACGCGCCATGTCATGTCACCAGGCTGAGCTGAGAGGAGTCAGCAGGGCTGCCTTCATCCCCACCATCATGGGAGAAAGGGAAACTGGGCAAGTGGGTTTGTTCCCCCAAGGGGTCCAGGGGCACATTTCTTCCTCTGGGCTTGGGGCCAGCACTGACCCCCCCGCAAACTCCCAGAGCCCACTATGTGATGGGTGATGCTGGGTGGCTCTGACATTCCAGGCCGAGGGGAATCAGCCTCTGAGACTTCTGTGGACCCGTTCCCTACAGCACACTGAGTTCAAGGTTGAGGGAAAGCAGGGGAGATGGAGAGCCGCCCTCCTGGTGGGGTCTGCACATGGTTTGCTCATCCTGACAAGTCCTGAAGGCTTTTTGTTAGTGGCCATGTCATGAAAACAAGGTGAGTGGAGGGAAACTGGAGTGATGGTGGGTCTGCAAGAGGCCTCGGGCAGCCTCCCTCAGGCCCAGTCCCTTCTAGAAGCTGCACTCAGGAAGAGCTGACCCCTTCCCTATGCCCCGCATGGCACAGACAGAGCCAGTACCTCTGAGGAGGAAAAACCTTTATTAGGAAACAATGCATATCCTGGTAAGAAGAAGCCATCAGCACACAGAGCGTGTGCAAACATGAGGGAAAACAGGTTTTCTCTGTGACATGGGTTTTTCTGGGGGAAAACCTTTCCCACCGGGAAAGGGGTGAGAAACATGATGTTTGATCAGATGAGACACCTCTCTGATGAAGACAGCGACTATGGAAGTGGACAGCGTGGCCTGAGGCTCTCATCACCTGTGGCCTATGCTGGCAGGGACCGGCTGGGGACACATGGTCCCTGGGAAGTGAGACCCAAATGCTATACCTGTCTTTGATCCACCTCTTCTTGACAGAATGGCTGCGACTCATGGGGGTGGCATGGTGACTGCAGGCCATATTTCTCATCAATCTTTGCTCTGGGTAGGAGGGACCCCTGTGGTAGCAGGAACGTCCTCCCACTCGGGCCTTTGAGTCAGGAATATCATGGTGAAGCCCCATTTTCTCCTCTACGTTCTGTCCATCAGTGGCCCTGGGCTCCTGGGCTTCAGCCACCCCATTGTCCACACACACTCTGCTTGGGACTGGTCCCTGACTGCGGGCAGTGGCTGGTGTGGCCTTGCCTTTTTGCAGAAGATCTTCCTGCCCTTTGTTTTTTTTACTGGGGAAAACCCACTGCAGAAAGTGCCTGATCCTCTTCCTGAAGTGGCTTTTTGGGGACGCCTGTCCCTTCTCTGGCGGGAGCTGGGAGGACTGGACACTTAAGGACAGTATTGACTCCCTGTCCTGGGCAGGGTGGCCTAGTCCTGAAAACCTTTGTTCATGCTCTCCTTGTGTGGGCCTCCTGCGGCCCTGTCTGTTGTCAGTAGAGCCAGACATCTTGCTCTGATTCCACTCCGCCTGGCTGCTCCATCCCCGCCATAAGAGGCCACATAGCCCCTGGGAAGGCGATGTGTTGCTCCTGGACATGCGCTGGGAACTGGACAGAGAGGCCTGAGAAGACAAATTTCTGCAGCAAGGAGCACCCCAGTGCCGTGGTCTTGGAGGACTCCAGTCGCACCGTCTTGAGTCTGCTTCTCTGCCTCTGCCACCACTTAGAGCTCAGACTCACCAGCAACCTGGGTCTTAAGGCATGTCTCTCCTGGATCCTGAGTTACAGAAATTCTAGAGGGTGAGGGGCTGTTGCTGGCCCCTACACACTCTGACCTCTGATTGACATTATCAGTTTGGGAGTTTGCCATCACACTGGCTCCCAAGGTGACTTCCCAAGCAGGGGGCTTCTGCTCCTTGGCTGCCGCTGTCTTTCTGGCCTCCTCGGCCCGTGACCACTGGGGTCCTGTGTTCCTCTCCAGCGTTGCTGTCCTGTGGCTGGTGTCTCCTGAGGTCCTGCTCACACTCTGCTTTTGTGGCTCATTCCTGGATATTTCTGGACTTGGACTCGGCTCTAGGCTGCCTCTCCCGGCCCCTAGCACATTTGACTGTGCCAGGTTATGCCCATGACATTGCATATGAGGGGCTGAGAAGGCCACTTGCCCTTCTGTCCAGTTGGAGGGGCCTCTGAGGGCCCATGCTTGTCACCAGATGAGGTCTCTGTCTTGTAGGCAAACCTCTGGGCTTCCTTAGACACAGGTAAAGGGGCAGGGAGAGGACTGCTCAGGGTGGAAACTGATGTTTTTGTTATCACCTTCTCTCTTGGGTGCTTCTGAGGGAGTTTTCCTGGGAAATTGGCCACCTCAGCTACAGATTTGGCCCCAGATTCACTGGTGGCTGATGAGGGAAAAGGACCAGGAAGGGACAAGGGTTGAGCCTTTTTCTACTTAAGGATATTTGGGGGCCTGCAGACCTTGAGGGGCATGCCCCACGTGTACCTCACCTGAAAACTTTTAATACATGCTTCTAGCACCAATGGCTGCAGGTCAAGGAGGGAAAGCTCCTGGGAGGTGTTCACATGGGATACCTCACCCTCGGAGGATGCTAGATTTCCAGTTTCCATGTGTTTGAGTTTCTTCTAGATGTTTCTTGTCTGAATGTCTTCTAGATGCTTCTTGTCTGAGCTCCTTGTAAATCCTTTCCTGAGTTACTTCTCAATGGCCTCATCCAGTCGCTTTCTGACTTTTTCTCAGAGTTGGTCCCTAGAACCTTCCTTAAGCTGCTTTACAAAGCCCTGGGTAGATCTTCTAGGTCACTCCCCAGACAGTGCCTCAGATACTTGACTGAGATCTTCACGAACCATAACATGGCTGGACTCATGGGTCCCATTTTCTGCATGTTCTGGCTGCTATCACCTTCAAACACAGAGGGTCCATGCTTGTGCGTTGCCTGACCAGTGACTGGGAATTTGTCCTGAGGCTGTATCAGGTGCAGAGACACGTGGGGCCTTTGCGGCAGCCCGCAGCAGTGCTGAGTGACCCTCTGGTGAAGGTCCTGAGGCTGTATCAGGTCTGGAGATACGTGAGGCCTGCGGGGCAGCCCGCGGCAGTGTTGAGTGACTCTCTGATGAAGGTCCTGAGGTTGTATCAGGTGCAGAGTCACTGGGCCCATGGGGCAGCCCACAGCAGCCTTGAGTGACCACCTGGTGTAAGTCCTGAGGATGTATCAGGTGCAAAGACACGTGGGGCCCGTGGGGCAGCCTGCAACAGTGCTGACTAATGCTCTGGTGACGGTCCTGAGGCTGTATCAGGTATGGAGACAAATGGGGCCTACAGGGCAGCCCATAGCAGTGCTGACTGATGCTCTGGTGAAGATCCTGAGGATGTATCAGGTGTGGAGACACGTGGGGTCTGCAGGGCAGCCCTCAGCAGTGCTGAGTGACCCTCTGGTGAAGGTCCAGAGATGTATCAGGTCTGGTGACACATGGAGCCTGCAGGACAGCCCACAGCAATGTTGAATCAACCTCTGGTGAAGGTGTTGCTCTAGGTGCTCCCAGAGCTCAGGGCTGATGAAGTCTCCTGAGAGGCGGGGACTGACTCATGTTCCTGGAAGGCCCTACTGTTGGGAGCGAGTTGGCTAAAGGCTTCCTGAGGTTTCTTGACCACACAGGGTAAATCTTGTTCCCTCTTCAAAAGGTGACATTGCATGTGTTGGATGGAAGTTGGGTAAGAAGTTGGGCCCTCTGCTGGTTTGTGGGGCAAGGTGCTCCCCGGACCACGATCTGTGGTGAGTAGCATGGTGGGATGGGGAGACAGGATGAAGTATGGGGCTGGCTCTGGATCTGAGGCAGAGGTGAAGGCTTGGACAGTGGCGGGGCTCAAGTCAGAGGTTGGAGTTGGGCCACGTGGGGGGACCAGAACTGGGGCTGAAAAAGTTGTGGAGACACTTGAGTCTGAATTTGTACCTGAAAGTAATTAGAGAGTTCATTGAATAAAACAGAGAGAAACTGTAGTTGGGGACCAGAGACTCTGATTGTAGCCACCAGAGACTCACGGTACAGAAAGAAGAGGCCCCAGAAGAGCTGGCTGCATTTCTGCTGTAAGTGGACCTCTAAGACCTTGGGGTAAGAGAGCGAGAGCTGCTGGGGACTGGGAAAGCTTTGAAAAGCAAGCTCTGGTTTGTCTTTCTTGCTCCAGAAAGGTTGTGGGGTTCTGGCGTTCCACTCATCACCCAGTGATTTTAATGTATTCCCCAGTGAATCCAAGGGATAGTCTGATTCCTCCTTTTCTTTTTCCTTTCAAAAATTCAGTTCTGCTGTCCTGGCAATTAGTATGACCAAAAGCTTCTGGAGACTGGAGTTGACCAAAGTGAGGCCATCAGCCTCCTCTGCCAATGTACGAGGTCTCCCCAGAACGAGGCCTCTGGTAGGTGGAGGGAAAGATGTTCTTGCTGGGATTGGCTGTGTGATAAGGTGGGGGAAGAACAAGGCCTTGGCAGCCACTTGCCACCAGGAGAGGGCTGGGATTGGACAACTCAGGTGACCAACGCTCAAGATCACTGGGACAGGAGAAGTCAACCAGCAGCTACTGTGTAGACACAAGCTCTGTGGGATGGAGCCCAGAAGGAGTGCCACTGAGTGACACTGAGAAATAGCCAGAATGAAGACTGCTGGAGGCAGATGGGAGGCCACAGGGTCCGGGGGTTGTGATAGGGAGGAACAAGTGCAAGTGGCTGGGGGGACAGGAGGCCTAGTGGGAGCAAAGGCTCTGGTGGTCCAGAGGCACTCAGGGGTAAATGTGAACCAAAAGAAACCAGGGAGGTTGTTGGGCTTGGTGATAGGGTGGAGGCCACAGGCAGAGGACACTCATCCAGAGGAGCTGGGGCATCCACTGGGGATAAGGTGATGGGACCAGCGTCTTCCACATGCTCCCTGCATGGCTGCTGGACTCTGGCAGGTGCTGGTTTGCACACCTCACCCAGAGGATCGGGGATTTCCATCAGGTGGCTGCAGGAGACAGGAGACACATGCTGCAGCCAGGAGCAGATGGGCCAGAAGTGGCACCTGCACCCATGGCCCGTCCACTGCCCATGCGCTGACTTCACACAGCTCCTGCAGCCTCTGCCCCAGGGCTTTAGTCACATCTAGTCCCCTTCCTTGGTCCCCCCTCCCACGTCAGTCCCAGGCCCTGAAGTCACATCATAGGCCCTGGTAGGAAGGAGGACATGGGAGAGAAGGGGAAAGTTCCTCACCTTTGCAGATGTGAGATCAGGCCCCGCGCTTCCTTCAGTTCCCCCAGGCCATCTCTACAGGCTGAAATCAGGAGACTCAGTTATGGTGGAGGGAAGGGCCTGGGGAATCTTATAGGAGGCTTAGTGGAATGTCCCTTTAGGTGAGACTGTAGCAGATGAGACCGTGGGTCCCCAGTATCAGCATCCAAGACCATGTGATCCCAGGCAGTGAGAGTAAGGCACATGGATGGCCAGCGCTTTGTCATTTACAAAGTGCTTCTATATCCAGCACCCCATGGCCCTCACAACTGCCATCTGAGGGAGGAAGGATGGGGTCATCCCAAAGAGGAATCAACCTTAGCAACATTAAACAGCATGTCCACCTGAGGTCCCACCTCCACTGGTCCACTCCTCCCCCCACAGCCCTGCTGGGCAACACCCCTTCCCTGGTCCACTGTGGCTTCATTCCCAGCACAGAAACTGAGAGTTACCCCAGATTCTGATCTCCTTCCCAGAACCCTCCCTCTCAGGCCTCTGTGAGGACATCCTCATAGAAGTGGCCCTTGTCGCTCAGGAACTTGTGAGGTCAAGTTACCTCCAGGGCTCCAGCAGAAGGGCAGAGCCTTCCCTTGCAGAGAGGTTCTCTTCCTGCTCCTGCTGCCCCTCATCTCCACCTGACGCTGACAGACAAGAAAGAATGACGTCTGGGACCCGAGTCTCACTCTCCTCCCCCTAGACAAGCTGCAGACACACAGTGTTCACGAACAACACGACTTTCTACAGTTAGCTGACAGAGCCCTGTGCTATTTTCTTGCCTTTTACTCATTTTTAATATGGACAAAAATAATTCCTGTTTTCCTTCCATGAAAAATGCAAAGAGGGATTTTCTACATGAGATCCACTGTGGATGTCCTCAATTCCTCTGGAAACCCACAGGCTAAGCCTGGATCTGAGCTGTCAGGTAGGATTCTGCCTTCCAAGGCTGGAGTCACCTCCAGCCTCTGATGGGAGGCTGTCAGGGGCCCAGGAAGGACCTCATAAGAGCCCAACACAGAGACAAGACTTGGCCCAAGGCGCCTGCCACAGGAAGGGACTGATGAGCCAGTGCTCAGGGCCTGTCCTCCCATGGAGATCTCAGCTCTCAGCAATCCCATTCTAGGCCACAGAGTTGAGTCTCGGTGTTTGACCTTGCCCCGGCCCCTCCAGCTGAGCAGCACAGCTGGTCTGAGAGCTTTGGACAGAAATCCTAGTGCCCACTCTCACCCCTGGCCTGCCCTGTCTGTCCCTAGAAGGATACTATTCAAGTCTTTCCTGAGATTTGGAGGAGTGGAAATAGTAACAGGAAGAAAAGAGAGAATCACTGTCTGTTGGGTCTGGGCAGAGGTTTGCTTACCTTCCTCATGCTCTTCTTTTTTCTTGGTAGAGGTAAGGATGGATCCTTTTGGATACAGCAGGGTAAGAGGAGGAAGTGCCCCGGGCCACCCAGGAAGACAAGGGTGATGTCCACCTCCCAGGAAGTAGAGCTGGGGCTCAGCCATGTGGCTCTAACACTATTGAGAGAGGAGATTCTGCATCTTCTGAATCACACTGCTGCTCCCAGGCCACTGAGCTCTGGGAGTTGCCTTTGGTTCTAGAGCCCAGGCCTGCATCACAGAGCTGTGACCTCTTCACAAAGGGCTCCTGGGGGGAGGGGCAAAAAGAGGAAGAGGCTGAATCACAGCCCCTCCCCCACCACCAGCCCAGTGGTTCCCTACTCCACCCTCCAAGTCTTTATCTGGGGATTTATTTTTCCTTCATTTTAAAGGGTAGATTTTTCTGGACATGAAATCCTTGGTTGACAATTTTTTTTTTCAATTCAGCTTTTGAATACGCCTCCTAGATCCCTCCTTCCAACTCCACCTGCTCAACCTGTCCCAGATAAACCTACATCAATTTTCAATTCTTTCTCCCTCAAACCCAGATATTATCTGCTTCCTCAGAGATTTCTGCTTGAGCTCCATCAATTTCATAGTTTTTGAGAATTTGGAGTTGGCCCTGAAGTTTTTGTTACTTCCCAGTGATCATTATTCTCAGGATCTCCTCTACCTGCAGGCTCAACTTTTTCACATAGTATGTTCGTGCCCTGCATCAACTTGGACATAGAACTTAAATTTCTTTTACACTTTAGCTTTAGTTGAATAAAATTTTTATAATTTTTTGTTCCAATTAATCTTTACTATCTTCAGCTAGAGCAACTTAAGATATACAAAATGCATGAGGCTAAATATGTATAAAAAATTGAAATAATGAAAGCTTCAAAGGATGTTTTTATACATTTCCAGTATTTTCACTTCTTAAATCAATAAAAGTTAAACTGCACAAGAAATTTTGGAATATTCTGTAGGCACACACACATCCAGACCCACTCCCTTTGACAAATCAATCTAGTATTTTCATATGTAAGAATCAAGCATTCCTTTCCTTTCAGTTCCAAGGCCTTCCTTTAGTACTTCTTTTTAGGTAGGACTGCCAGCAGCACATTTTTTAGTATTTTTTTAGTATTTGCTTATCTGGGAATTTCTTTAATTTTCCTTCATTTTAAGGGGAAGATTTTCTGGACATGGAATCCTCAGGTGACTTTTTTTTTTCTTTAAGCTTTAGATATGCCATCTCACTGCCTTCCCCCATTGTTTCTGATCAGAAGTCAGTGGTTAATCTTATTGTGATCCTTTGAACGAGAGAATTTTTTTTCCTCTTGCTGCTTTCAAGACTCTGTCTTTTCACAGTCTGACTGTGATGTATTTGGGAGTGGATATATTTGTTTTCATTTTACTAAGGGTAAACGTCGACTTTGTAGATTACTGTTTTAAGTCAAATGTGGTAAGTTTTCAGTTATTATTTCTGCAAGTATTTCCCCCTTTTTTCCTTCTTTCTGAGACTCTTTTTTCCACATATGTTGGTGTGCCTGATAATGTCTCATGGATCATTTTTCTTCAGTCTCTTTTCTCTTTGTTCTTTAGATCATGTAATTGCTATTAATGCATCTTCAAGTTTACTGATTCTTTCTTCTGCCACCTCAAATTTGCTGTTACGTTTCTCAGTGAGTTTTTTATTTGCCATTGTACTTTTCAATGGCAAAATTTCCATTTTTTTTAAATTAAATAATTTCTAGCTCTTTATTGGGTTTCTGTGTTTATTCAGTTATTGTAATTACACTTTCCTTGAGTTATTTATGTATGGTTTCCTTTACTTCCTTTAAGTATTTACACTCGCTGCTTTGAAGTCTTTGTTTGCTAAATACAACACCTGGGTACACTCAAAGACAGATTCTACTAACCATTTTTTGTTTTTTGGGTTTTTTCCCACAAGTATGGGTCATACTTCCTTGCTTCTTTTTATGTTTTGTAACTTCTCATTAAACACTGGATATTTTAGATAAGATATTGTAGCAACTTTGCATGCTGATA
>NW_007726905.1:382794-387655 GCF_000696425.1 Galeopterus variegatus | reverse complement strand
TCAACAGTTGTCTGAATTTGCACACAGACACCTTGAGTGAGTGAAGCTTCCACTATTTGGTGATGATGTGTGTGGACAGGGAGTGCATTCAGAATCCTGGCATCACTGGTGTCTGCCTTCTACCAGGCTCTCCTCTGCACATGCACTCACCTCCACCATTAGTCGGGGATGTGTGGGTGGTTTGGGTAGGCTCTAGTGTCTGATGAGACTAGTAGAACTGCTGGTCCTTCCTGTTTGTTTGCACAAAGTCACCAATTTGTCTGAAAATTCTCCAAATCGTGAGTCCCTCTGGCTGTGATAGCAGAGCTGCTGGCTTCAATGGCTTTCCTCAGCCTGACTGAACTACCACACCAACAGAGCTGGGGCCTGTAGGACTGTTAGCAGCCCGTGGAGGAAATGTCACAGACTCAAATTGTTCTTACTTGTAGCCCAGTAGTTTTCATGAATCATCACTTCTCAGTTTATTGTGATTTTTTGGTCCTTACCAGAATACTGAAATTGTTGCTCTTGACAATTTTGTCCAGCTTTATACCTGCTCTCTGGGGACAGAATTTGTTGATATCTTTCATCCCATCATCCAAAACTAGTGTCCCCCATGAGTACCTCTTCCTGTTGTTGTGTTTTTTCTTAATAGAGTTTATTTTTTAGAGCAGTTTCAGGTTCACAGCAAAGTTGAGCCGTAAGTACAGAGAGTGCCCATTTACTGTGTCCCCACACATGCGCCACCTCCCTGTCTATTGATTTCCTACACGACAGTGGTACATTTGATAAACCTTTGTTGATGCATCATTATCACCCAGACTTCACAGTTTACATTAGGGTTCACTCTTGATGTTGTATGTTCTACAGGTTTTGACAAATACGTAATGACATGTCCACCATCATAGTACCATTTAGAGTATTTCCACTGTCCTAAAAATCATCTGTGCTCAATTTATCCCTCCCTCCACCAACCCCTGGCAATGACTTATTTTTTTACTGTTTCATAGTTTTGCCTTTTTCAGAATGTCATATAGTTGAATCATACAATATATAGCCTTTTCACATTGGCTTCTTTCACTTAGTTATACCCATTTAAGGTGCCTCTGTGTCTTTTGATGGCTCGATAGCTCATCTCTTTCCAGTGTTGAATAATATTCCATTGTCTGGATGTACCACAGTTTATTTATCTATTAACCTCCGAAGGAAATTTTGATTCTTCCAAGTTTTGGTAATTATGAACAAAGCTTCTGTAAACAACTGGGTGCAAGCTTTTGTATGCACAGAAGTTTTCAGTTTATTTGAGGAAATACCAAGGAGTGTGATTGCTGAGCCATATGGAAGAATGTTTTGTTTTGTGACAAAACTGGCCAAGCTGTTTCCCAAAGTGACTACCATTTTGCATTCCCACTAGCAATGAATGAGAGTTCCCATTGCCTCACATTTTCACCAGCACTTGGTGTCAACATTTTGGATTTTGGCCATCCTCATTAGGTGTGCATTGATATCTCATTATTGTTTCAATTTATGATTCCTTAATGGCATGTGAGGTTGAGCATTTTTTCATATGCTTATTTGCCATTTGTATCTTCTCTGAGGAGATGTCTGTTTGGGTCTTTTTCCCAGTTTTCAGTCAGATTGTTTGTTTTCTAATTGTTGAGTTTTAAGAATTCTTTGTATGTTTTGGATAGCAGTCTTTTATTAGACCTTTTTTTTTTCCTTTTTGTCTTTTTTTTTTNGGAGCGCCGCCACACTCCCAAGCGGCGCACTCTCCAGTGCGCCACCGGGCCGGCCCTTATTAGACCTTTTGCAAATATTTTCTCCCAGTCTATAGCTAGTCTTCTCATTCTCTTGATATCGGGCAGGTGGAGGGGCTGTGCCAGTGGCCATTAACATCCATCTATAGCCTCTCACCTTGACCCCTCCTTTAGGCCCAATCCTCATCTCCTAGTCTTCATAGTGGCTTATGGCTCTGTCCCCACATGGCTTGTCGTGGTTGCCCAGTATTTTATGGGCCATCCCTTCAACTGAGCCTCATGCTCTGAGGTCTTCGGTCCCTTCACTGTTTATGTACTACTCTCCAGTTCTCCAGTTCTGACCTGTAAGCCCCCAATTTCAGTGCTCTGCTGAGATCCAAAACAAGGTGATACTAATGCAGTAATAATCTTCTGGAGAAATGGGCACACATAGGCAAAAAAAGGAATTAATGACACCAGGCTGGTTGAACTCAGAGTGGGCACCTCTAGAAGACTTATTGAACCTACAGGGATCACGCCTCCACTGAAAAGTGCCTCAAGGGCCACCAAGGAGGGCCGAGGGCCATATTGTGTTATTGTCCCAGTCCCTAGCCCTGAGCAATTGGACCAGTGATGAACATGGGCTCCAACTTGGGCCTATATTAGTCCATTTTCTGTTGCTTATGATGTAATACCTGAAACTGGGCAATTTATAAAGAAATGAAATTCATTTCTATAGTTCTGGAGGCTAGGAAGTCCAAGGTCAAGGGGCTGCATCTGGTGAGGACCGCCTTGCTGGTGGGGACTCTCTGCAGAGTCACAAGGCAGTGCAGGGCATCTCATGGCAGCAAGGGGGCTGAGCATGCTCACATGCTAGCTCAGGTCTCTCTTGCTCTTCTTATAAAGCCACCAGCTCCACTCCCATGATAACACATGAATCCATTAATCCATGGATGCCCTCATGACCCAATCACCTCTTAAAGGCCTCACTTCTCAAAACTGCCACATTGATTAAGTTTCAGCATGAGTTTTGAAGGGACGTTCAAACTACAGCAGGGCCTATCAGATTCCCAACCAGGGATGAAGAACTGAGGTGCTACTTGATAGACCCTTCACGTGGCAGGATTGGCTCCACGTACATTTGGAAACTGTGAGATCTTTCTAGGCCTTGTTTCTACTTCTCCTGTCACCTTCACCCCCTCTCACTACAAACTAGCCTCTTCCACACAGCAGTACACACAATTGCTGAAAGCTCCTGAGTTTTACCTCTGGAGCCTTCAACTACTGGANCAAAGAAAGATCAATGACACTGTATTAGTCTGCTCAGGCTGCTATGACGAAATATCAGAGACTGGGTGGCTTAAACAATAGACATTTATTCCTCACAGTTCTGGAGGCTGGGAAGTCAATGATCAAGGTGCCCGCCCATTCGGTTCCTGGTGAGGGCTTGCCTACGGCTGCTTTCTAGTTGTGGCTCAATGGTCTTTTCTCAGTGCATGCTCGAGGGGGGCGTGGGGGGGCGAGAGAGAAAGAGAGAAGGAGAACTTTTTGGTATCTCTTATAAGCACAATGTTATGAACTGAATGTTTGTGTCCCTCTGTTGGAAAAACAGAATAGTTTGGTCAGGGCCCTCACCTTGGGTCCAGTTGGGTGTGGTTCAGCATCCTTTGTAAGCAAATTGTGTGTGTGTGTGTGTGTGTGTGTGTGTGAGAAGTTAGTGCGCACGTGTACCAATGCATCTTTTTAGTTTTGTTGCTCTTCTTGTGTTCTTGAGAGAGAGAGAGGAGTTTGGTGAAGCAGGGGGGTGGGCGTCAGCCTCAGGTGTCCACCTGGCGCAGCCATGCTTTCCAACCTGTGGCTCCCAAGGACATTTTGTCCGGTTACCTAGCTCATAGGCCTGTGTCAAGGGGTCTGGTGACCCAGCCTGGCATGTGAGGGGTCTGGTGACCCAGTCTATGAATGAGCTTGAAGGGTCTGGGAGCTCCAGACCCAGCCCTAGCTGAACAATTGGCCCAGTTGGTGCAGGATTACCAGCAGGTAAAAGAGCCCGACAACTAGCACGGTCACCTAGCTTTACAATTGGCATCATGAACAGGATTAAGAGCTAGACAATTGGCGCTGTGAGGATTCCAGGCCTTAGTGTAGCCAGACACCCTCCAAAATTCGTATGTTGAAATCCTAACCCCCAGTATGATGGTATTAGGAGGTGGGGGCTTTGGGGAGGTGGGTAGATCATGAAGGTGGAGCCTGCCTGAAAGGGATTAGCCCTTATCAAAGGGACCCCAGAGAGCTCTCTTGCCCTCTTTTTGCCACGTGAGGATACCACAAGAAGCCAGCAGTCTACAACCCAGAATCCACCCACGCTGACACCCTGACCTTGGACTTCCAGCCTCCAAAACTGTGAGAAATAAATTCCTGTTGTTCATAAGCCACTCAGCCTATGGTATTTTATTGTAGCAGCCAGAACTGAGACAGACAATAATCCTATTACAAGGGCCCCACCCTATGATCTCATTTAACCCTAATCACCTCCCAAAGGCGCCATCTCTTAATACCATCACATTGGGGGTTAGGATTTCAACATATGAATTTTTTGGGGGGGGGAGGGATATAAACACTCAGTCCCTAACAGACACTTTAGCCCAAAGCAATCTGGCTATTATAATGAACTACCTAAATTGTCATCTTTCTTATTATGGAAGTAACATGTGCTTGTGTTAGAAAAAAATTTAAGCAGGAGCAAAGGGTGGAATGTGCCAGATCGTCTCCACTCTTCCTCCCCATAAATAACCACTGCCTCATGTCCAGGGAGGCCTCTTTAGAAACTTAGATTGGAAGCAAGTGGAAATCACAGTGCTTATTTCAGACAAAACATCAGTTATGCTGTGGGACCATTTGGATTGTAGCATTTTAAATAGCTTAGAACTATATTTTATATATTGATTTATTTAAGGAAAGAAAATTAGATGTGAAAATCTCTAGTCTAAGATTTTATCCTTATCCATGAAAGATGGCTGGAGACCAATCCCTTAGGCTAGTTCCCTATCTAGGCTGTGGGCTCACGGCCTTAGGAGGACAGCAGTTATGACCTCAAGGGTTCAGGAGTCCCCAGCAGCCCTCTGGCTGGCCACAGTCCCTGCCAAAGC
>NW_007726905.1:379689-381687 GCF_000696425.1 Galeopterus variegatus | reverse complement strand
ATGGGTCTCTGCTCATGGTCACCCAGGTGGTCCCTTCTGAGAAACATGCTGGGGAGGCAGCATGGGTCACCTTTAGTGGGCTTGCAGAGCCAGACAGTTCTGCACCCAAATTCTGGCTCCCCCTTCCCTTGCTGTAGGACAGTTGGCAAATTACATCACCTCTGAGCTTCAGATTCCTCATCTCTGAAGTTCGGATAGTAATAACACCTCCCTCAGAGCTTGGCATGGGGTTAAAGGATGTGGCATGTGTAAAGCATTCAACACGCTGACGTGGAAGGGAAGTGGTACATAAACAATAGCTTCTTGTTACCGTGTCTATTATTACTAATAAGCACTTTCCAAGGAGCGCCTCAGTTTTCAAAACAATGGTGCAATCATGAAGTCAAGATGGATTTGCGGTTTGTGCAACTACCCAAACCCAGCCAAAGCCGGGTGGGGGAGGCTGGTGGTGCCTAGAAATATGACCGAATGGCTCCCTGTGAATCCACACAATGGACTTGCCTTAGTGCCGTTTGCTGGGGGAGCCCATTAAAGAGCAGCTGAACAGAGTGATCGTCCACGGTGAGCTGTGCCACCTCCCTCCTCCCAGGCCAGCTATCTTTCCAGCAGGGGCCCTGAGCACTGCCAGTGCCTGGATCTGGGCCTGGCCCCAGCATGAGGATCCCCAGCCCTCTCCTCTACCCTGGTCCCAGCTGGGAGAGAGAACACGACCTCACTGGCTGCTGCTGGCCTGTAAAGAGAGGCTGTGAGGGGACAGCAGATGGCAGCCGCATGCTCAGCTGTGCTGGGACGCCAGGAGCGTGGAGGAGCCTTAGTTACCATCCCTCAGGCTCTGCACTCACACACATGCACACCGCAGCACCTTTAGTCCAATTTTAAGGGGTTTGTGGATGTGTCCATGCCTGTGCCAGGGGTGGCAGAGGATGCCAAGGTGGGGAGACCGAGGTGGGCTGGACCCTGAGGCTGAGGACAAGTGGTGGAGGAAAGCTGGACACAGAAGTTGGATTTTATGTTTGGGGTAGAAGGGAGCCATGGAAGTTTGTGGAGGAGGATGGTAGTCAGGATGGAGTGGTTTTCAGAAGGCAGCTCTGGTGGGAGTGTGGAGGAGTGGGGCTAGAAACAAGGCTGGGAAAGGCTGACAGAAGGCAGCTGCCGAGGTCTCCCGAGGTCATATTTCTCCCTGTGCGGTGGCTGCGGTTTACCCCAAGAGCGCCCTGGGAGAGCTGTTCCTCTCCCTGGGGCTTCATCTGCCAAAGCCACCAGCACTCAACCACCATTTCTCTGCTCACTAAATTTTTCATTAAGGAAAATGGTCAGTGGAGAACAGCAGCTGGGTAAACTTTCATCAGTGCTCATGTGTGGGGCAGATTAATGAGCAGCTGCCCCCTCCTCAGTCTCCTGCTCTGGGCAGTGCACTGCCCTGCGTACACACAGGAGTGCATAACACCCCGGGGGCACACACGTGTGTCCACAGACACATGCACATGTGCACACCTGTATCAACATTGTCAGATGGACACAGTGCATAACACACACAAGTGTGCTGTGAACATAGGAACACGGACACACATATGACACAGCACAATACAGGGCTAGGTGCAGGGGCTTGGGAGCCAGGCAGCTGGGTTTGCATCCCAGCTCTGTAACTTACTAGCACATTACTTAACCTTCTCAAGCCTCAGTTTTCTCCTCTGTAAACTGTGGGCTAAAAGCAGACCCTCCCTCAGATGGCTGTTGGGAGGGTGAATAAGCTTATGCATGCATAGTGCTTAGCATGGGGCCAGGCACATGATAAGCCCTTCTTCAGGGTTAGCTATTCCCATTTCTCATTATTGCTAGGAAGGACAAACACCATACAGCACTGCCCCAAAAGGATCCTCCTTCTCAAACTCTTTCATCTCTAACTCCCACCCCTTTTATTTATTTATTTAAAAACAGTTATTTTTTATTAGCATACTCATTGTTACAAATCACACTTATTCTTTATGCCCCTTATCC
>NW_007726905.1:377872-379139 GCF_000696425.1 Galeopterus variegatus | reverse complement strand
CCCTATTATCATAAAGCAGATGCTTCTTCTATTACTCTGGAGGGTGCTTTGTGCAGGGAAAGGACCACTTCACTTTTTGGTGGGGGGGGCTCCCTGGTGCCTCTCCTTGTGTCGATGAAGGTGAGAGTCTGACGTGCCATCTGCACGGTGGCTGTGACTGCTGCTATAGAGACTAGCCACTTTTGTGGCAGCCATGGCAATTTTGGTGGCTATGGAGGACTACCCATGTGACAATGTTTTTCGGTGTGCTCTTTACCTGGTTGCAACTCAGTTTGGCTTCCCCCAGCTCCACGCATCAGGGCCCCGGTGGGGTCCCGGGTCGGTGGCAGCAGCTTGCCTAGTTGCAGCTGGGTTCAGCTTTCCCCTGCTCCACGCTTGGGGCCCCAGTCGCACCTCTTTTAAAGCTCTCTTAAGGGTGAAGTCTTTAAGGTTATCCAAGTAGTGTTGTCCACTTACTTTTAAATTGTGCACAGTGGGCTGTTCATTTCCCACTTTGCTAATGGTATACCTATCATTTTAGGGACTCATCAAAAATGTCCATCCTACAGTCCTGCAGAGAAAGGAGAAAGAAGCAGAGGGGAGAGACGAAGGCAAGTCTGGAGGGTGGCCGTTTCTGGTACCCGCCCTTCCTCAGGCCAGATGCATCGTTTTGGCTCCTCCTAAACCACATCCATGGCCATCCAGCAAATTCTCCTTTTTGATTAAGTAGCTTTAATTGGTTTCTGTTACTCGCAGCCAACCAGTCTAGAGCTGGGTGAATGAGACCAAGCTCCTCCCTTCCTAGAGCTCAATCCAGTGCAAAGACAGGCAGGTAGACAGGTTATGACAGTCCCCTGTGAGATGTGGGGTGATGGGGGGCAGCGGGCAGCAGGAGCACAGAGCGGGGGCCTGAGCCTAGTGTGGGTGGAGGGAAAAGGCTTTCTTCAAGGACGTGAAGGAAGATGAGACAGGAAGGAGGGGGAGACAGCAGCCAGGGCATTTGAGGCAGGCGTCAGGCACCTCAAAGCCAGGAGGGCCTACCCTATTTTATACATTGACATCACTATCTATATATTCATGCCTACCACAGACATTGATAATCCTGCTGCTGAAAGAGCTTCACAGCCCTGTGCATTTCCCCTCACGTGGTCACAGTGCAGACATTATCATTCCACTATTCCCAGGGGAGGAAAGTGAGGCCCCAATAGCTCTACCTTTTCCTTCCAACAGATTCCAGGAAGTACCTAGAACCCCAGGCTAGGTCATGCTAGGCATCCATCTGAGGCTG
>NW_007726905.1:375905-377527 GCF_000696425.1 Galeopterus variegatus | reverse complement strand
TAGACAGGTTATGACAGTCCCCTGTGAGATGTGGGGTGATGGGGGGCAGCGGGCAGCAGGAACACAGAGCGGGGGCCTGAGCCTAGTGTGGGTGGAGGGAAAAGGCTTTCTTCAAGGACGTGAAGGAAGGTGAGACAGGAAGGAGGGGGAGACAGCAGCCAGGGCATGGGAGGCAGGCGTCAGGCACCTCAAAGCCAGGAGGGCCTACCCTATTTTATACATTGACATCACTATCTATATATTCATGCCTACCACAGACATTGATAATCCTGCTGCTGAAAGAGCTTCACAGCCCTGTGCATTTCCCCTCACGTGGTCACAGTGCAGACATTATCATTCCACTATTCTCAGGGGAGGAAAGTGAGGCCCCAATAGCTCTACCTTTTCCTTCCAGCAGATTCCAGGAAGTACCTAGAACCCCAGGCTAGGTCATGCTAGGCATCCATCTGAGGCTGTGGAAAGAAGGGGAGAAGGAGGCACGTGTGGCCCCCACAGAGGCAATAAGGACCAAGGGGACACTGTTCTGGATGTGGGAAATCTTCCTGAGGGAGGGGCAGAGCGAGCAGGCAGCCAGCGCCTGAGCAAAGGAAGAGCTGCACACAGGTGAGGCAAGGGGTCTGGGTGGGGACTTCCTGGGCCCTGGGGGACTCTGGTAGGATACATCACATTGGGGGCTGCAAGGAAGGTGGGGGGAGGGGGCCAGGGGAGCTCTGATGGCCTACTGCATTTATCCCACATCTGTGCACCTGACCCTAATTTAAAAATATTTATGTCTGTATCTGTATATATAGAGAGAGACAGACAGAGACAAAGACGAAGAGGGAGAGTGATTGATTACTTTGTGCAGGCACCATCTCAGGTGCACAGCACCATCTCATTTCATCGTCTCATTGTGTGAGGCAAGTATTCTTATTCTAATTCTTCAGATGAAGAAATCAAGGTACAAAGAGTGATGCCACATGCCCAAGGTCACACTGCTGACAAGTGGCCACAGAGCCACCATGCTATGGTAAAAGCCCTCTGGGCCAGCACTCATCTCGCCAGCAGATCTACTGTCTGAAACGCAGCCTGTGAGAAGCCAAGAGATGTCATCCAGCCCGCTAAATGCAGCTCGTGGCTTTCGTTGGAGCACGTGCCATCCTTTCAACAACCTGTAGCATCATTAACCTCACTCTTCCCCACCTCCCTTCTGAGTCCTGCTCTCCTTTTCTCTCTCTCAGAACGTATTCACTCTTAGTTTACACATAATTGTAATAAGTGGTGTGGTGTAAAGGGCTCCGATCAGCCAGGACTCCTCAGGCAAGTCTGTTTGTGTCTGTTTCTCTTCCCCTTCTGGAAGACTGAGATAATAAGAAGTGTGTAGGGCTGAGGGTCTCTCTCAGGGCACAGAATCTTAAAATCACAATGTCCTTCATAGAACACTATGACACGTGACACCCTTAACTCCAGAGTACAAAAAAGGGCAAATTTACAGAAGAAAATATGACTACGTATCATGTCTGCAGGGTAGCACATTTAAAAAAAATATATACACAGAACTTAAAATCAAGAAAATGCTTCCTTTGGGCCGGCCCAGTGGCGCACTGGAGAGTGTGCCACTTGGGAGCGCAGCGGCGCTCCCG
>NW_007726905.1:373237-375716 GCF_000696425.1 Galeopterus variegatus | reverse complement strand
ACTCAAGACAACACACAATTTCTCATGTCCTTCTGGGCCTCCTGATAATAAGTTACGTGTGTGACCCTAAAAAGGTACAGCTCAGGTTATCACCTTTGAGCCTCTCAGCAACCCTGCGAGGGAGATTCTCTCTTCTCCATTGTGGGGAGGAGGAAACTGAGGCCCAGAGAGGTGAAGTGACTTTCCCAGAGTTGCACAGCCTGGGAGTAGCAGAGTGGGACGAGAACCTGGGTCTTCAGACACAACCCAGCTTCTTCCCACTTGGCCAGTGGTTTTTAAACAGCTCCGTGGGACCCCAGGGGACTCTCAGAGTGGTTGGAGAAGGCATTATTGAGAGGACTGGCAACCATTCCCCATATTCCCCCAACTTTAGCAATGGCAGTTATTTATGTGTTGGAGGGTTTTCTTTGAATTGCATTAGCTAGAAAAGCTTTCGAAACCACCGCACTCCTACAAAACTGTCCCGGGAAGAGACCTGTTACAGGGCACTTGATTGCACATCTCCACTTGTGAATGGAGGCCCTTGGAATTGTGCAACATGACATGCCTGGGTTGAATGTCCCCCCAAAACTTAACCCCCATTGAGACAGTGTAAAGAGGGTGGGAAGTCATATTAGGCAATTGAAGGGTGGGGCCTTGAAGAGGTGATTAGATTGCAGGACCATGCCATAGTGAATGGATTAACAATGGTGGCCATGGGCATGGTTCCGAGGGCTTTAAAAGGAAAGTGAATGAGGGGTTCACTCTCTCTGTTCTGCCATTTCACAATGTGATGCTCTGCTGTCACTGTTGCCACCACCAAGGCGCTCTCTCTGCTTCCACCATCTTGCAATGTGAACCCCTAGGTCACTGTCACTACCACCAGAAGCATTCCTCGGACTGTGGACATCCCAGCTTCAGAAACTATAAGCAATGAGTTTCATTTTCCTTACAAAGCACCCAGTTCTGTGTATTTTGTTATAAGTAGCAGAAATGGACTAATGCATGGTAGAATTGACTCTCTCAGACTCTGGCACAGGTTCCATATCCCTGGCCCTCGGTCTCCCACCAGCCTTCCTGCAAATTAGGCCGAGGACCCATTCNAAAAAAAAAGAAAATGCTTCCTTTCAATATTTTTTTCCATAAACTTGAGAAAATCTCTTTATATGATGATCCAGGCAGGATACCCAAGTCCAGTGCATTCCACAGGTACCCAGTTTGAGAACCTCTGGGCTAGAGATGGGAGACTGTGGTTCTAGCACTTGCTTGGCCATCACCTTGCTGTGTGACTTTGGACAAGCCACTCACCCTCTCTGGGTTTCCATTTCTTCCTAGACACAGTCAGGGGCTGGGAGTGGACCAGAGATTATCTGAAGTCCTTTTCAGTTCCACCCTTCAAGGATGGACTTGATTCCTGCCCCTGAGCATCACATACAGGGTCTCCATGGGACAGCATCACAAGCAAAGTCACCCTTCCCTCTGGTTCCCCATCTGTGCCCCTACCCCTGCCCTGTGGAAAACCACAGAATGGAGCTCTTGGGCCAAGAAAATGCTGCTCCTCTCTCTCACCAGAGACCCCTATCTCCCTCTGCCTCCCCAGACTCAGGCCTCGAGCCCCCAAATAATTGTCTAAGGGAGATTCAGGCTATTAAAGTAATTTACATAGTAATTAACAAGGTTCCATTAGTTGATTCCTGGAGCCAGAACACTCTGCCTCTATTTCCCTTTAGGGGTCCACGGTCCTGGGCTGGGACTAGGGTTTGGCTGGAGTTTGGCTGCTGAGCAGTGAGGGGAGGAATTTTCCGTGCTCATGTGTCGCAGCTCCACACCCAGGGAAGAGAAACAATGACTGTAGGAGGGCCCCAGCTGGCTGGGTAATGAGGTCTGGGGCAAGGAGGCACCTCATGAACACTCAGGGCCTGAAACCCCAAGAAGAGCAACGGCAAGACTCACAGCCCTGTGTCTGTTCTGCAGCCCCGGGCCTGGGGCCTCCAAGAGGACCTCACTCAAGACAACACACAATTTCTCATGTCCTTCTGGGCCTCCTGATAATAAGTTACGTGTGAGACCCTAAAAAGGTAGAGCTCAGGTTATAACCTTTGAGCCTCTCAGCAACCTTGCGAGGGAATTCTCTCTTCTCCATTGTGGGGAGGAGGAAACTGAGGCCCAGAGAGGTGAAGTGACTTTCCCAGAGTTGCACACCCTGGGAGTAGCAGAGTGGGACGAGAACCTGGGTCTTCAGACACAACCCAGCTTCTTCCCACTTGGCCAGTGGTTTTTAAACAGCTCCGTGGGACCCCAGGGGACTCTCAGAGTGGTTGGAGAAGGCATTATTGAGAGGACTGGCAACCCTTCCCCGTATCCCCCCAACTTTAGCAATAGCAGTTATTTATGTGTCGGAGGGTTTTCTTTGAATTGCATTAGCTAGAAAAGCTTTCAAAACCACCGCACTCCTACAAAACTGTCCCGGGAAGAGACCTGTTACAGGGCACTTGATTGC
>NW_007726905.1:369439-372576 GCF_000696425.1 Galeopterus variegatus | reverse complement strand
TAAGCAATGAGTTTCATTTTCCTTACAAAGCACCCAGTTCTGTGTATTTTGTTATAAGTAGTAGAAATGGACTAATGCATGGTAGAATTGACTCTCTCAGACTCTGGCACAGGGGTCCATATCCCTGGCCCTCGGTCTCCCACCAGCCTTCCTGCAAATTAGGCCGAGGACCCATTCTTCTCCCACTGAGCCTGCCTGTGTGGGTCCCGTCCTGCTTGCTGCCCCCAAGCCACCTGCCGCCTCACTGTTCTGTGAACACCTCTCTGGCTCTGTTGTCTCTATGGAGACTGACCAAGGAAAAGGAGATGAGGACAAGGGTGGGGAAGTGACAATGATTCCGGGGTCTCAGCAAGTGCTGAATCATTTTCCTACCATATTAGCAAACATTTCTAGAGCTACAAGAGCTAGATCTCAGGATTAAGAAGATACATGAGCCCAAGTCCCGCCCCTGGAGAGCTTTCGGTCGCCTGCAGGGGATAAACTCATCAACGGTGGTGCCCCATGGACTACATCTGGGTGCAGTGCAGGGGGTGTTGTACAGCCCAGGAAGGGACAGGAGGAAGTGGGTAAGCTCTGATGGGGACAGCAGGGGGGATGTCAGGGAAGAATACACAGTGTTGGAGAAGCCTGAGCTGCTTTCAAAGAGTCTGAAGGTGTTTGCCAAGGGGAGGGGGAGGGAGGCACATTCCAGCCAGAGGGAATGGCGAGCATGAGGGTTCCAACCAGGAGAGCAGAGGGCAGTCTTGGGGTTTAACACAGGTGCGTGATGTGAAGTGGCAGGAGTGGGGCCGGGGAGGCAGGTGGCAGCCAGGACAGGGGGCTCAGGGAGGGGCTGTGGCCCTCAGGTCCCACTGGCTTCCTGTTGTCCTCTGTGTTTACCCCCACTCAGGTCTCCTTTCCTTGGGGCACCCCGAGGGGTGAGTTAGGCTAGGGGTAGGGGTCAACAGGGGATTCACAGTGCAGGAGTGCCCCCACATTGCTGCTCCCACCATGATGCTCTCCTGTCCCCTGGCACCTGCCCTGAGCTTTGCTCCTGGCCAGAAGCTGGGCAGTGAGGCTCAGCGGCTGCTTTCCTGGAAGCCTGGGGACAGGGAAGGGAGAGCCAGACCTAGGGAGTTAGCAACTGCTCCTTTTTGGGCCTTAATAGCTCCTTCTAGACAACAATGGGGTAGTAGCAGATGATGCCAAGGTCCCTTCCAGACTGGTGTCCTCCTTTGTAGACAAGGAAGCTGTGTATTTTAGTGTGCCTCCCCCTAGATGCAGAGCCTGAAGCAAGGATTTCAAGCGAGGAGTTCATTTGAGAGGTGATCCCAGCAAGCACTGTGGTGATGTAAGAAAGGGATGGAAAGGAAAGAACACAGGGTGCTTGCTGAACAGGTGCCACCATGGGCAGCTGGGGCTCATGCATCCAGGGAGCTCTGGGATGCTGTGGAGCACTGGCCTTCAGAGGGGTCCTGTTCAAGGGAGAGGAGGCCGGGGTCTTCAGCCTCCAACTCCTGTCTTTTGTTGAGGGCTGCTCTGGAGGCATGAACTCCCCAGAATGTGTGGCCTGCCCCACCTGGTGGCAGCGTCCTCCTGCAGCCAGGGGAGGTGTTCAGAGGATGGCAGAGGCTTGCAGTAAGAAGCCATTGGCATGAAGGCAGCGGTGTGTGGGGACCGGTACTTCCAAAGGGAGGTTGGACCAGCACTGATGGTGTATTCCTCAGAAACTGAGACCCAAAAGAGCTGAAGTGACTTTCCCTGGGTCACACCACCAGTTAGCAATAGGCTGGACCATGAATGTCTTGAAGAAACAGCAAATGGTTCAAATCCATGAGACTTTGTTCCCTTCACTGAAAAGGTCCCCCTCATCTCCATCTTTGTACTCAGTCCCTGAACCAGTGCCCAGCACATAGTAGGCCCTCAATATACAGAGGGTGAGCTGACGTTTGGCCATTTGCTGTGTGGCATGGGGCCATTCCTACACCCTTTTGGCTCACAATTTCCTTGTTTGAAAAGTGGGCATTCTGTGCCCACTCTGCCAGCTTCCTAGGGTTGCATCAAATATTCAGCATGATGCATGGCTGGCACGTAGTGAGTACTCTACAAGCGTTTGTGCCTATGAAGAACGTTTGGGCTCTAACCCCGGAGGCTGGTCACCCTGGTTAGCCAGCAAGAGTGCATTGTGAGTCAAATGATTCCCCCCGCTGCTGGTCTGAGGTTGGGCTTGCCCCCCTCGCCCCACCCCATGCACATTCCTGAGTCCCTGAAGCTCATGAGTCAGGTTTTCCGCCTCCTGCGATTTCCCAGCTCCCTGCCAGCCAAGCTGTTTTGCAGACCCAAGTCCGTAATGACAGATTCTTCTCTCCTGGCCCTCCACTGGTGAAACCGCGGAAAGTATTTGAAACACGCAGGCTGGGAATGTGCAGGCTCCCGTTCACCCAGGTTGGCAGGGGCCAGCAATTTCTCAGCCAGCGTTTTGACCAAGACTCCTGCAGCTCAGGTTTCCAATGAGCTCATCAGTCTGACAGTGTTTATAACTTTTCCTCCTTCAGAAAATTAACCCTACGGCAGGTTCTGAATCACCCAGTCCCTGCACGCACAGCCTTCTTGTTGTCAGAGGTGTGGTTACAGATGCACCTCGGGAGGTTGGTCTTGGCCTGGGTGGGTGCTGCCCATGTGGGCCCAGGCAGCCTGAACTGGAGGCTTCTCTGCTGAAAGGGACACGCAGAAGTCTTCCTATCCATCTTTTGCCTCTAAAAAGATATGGTTAACCCATTCCAGGTCTCTGCAACTTTGTTTTAAAAATGTCCTCCCATGAGAAGGAAGGAAAGGAGAGAGGATGGAAAGACTAGGGACACTGGCCTGGATACACCCAGATGTCAATTGCCCATCTGCTCCCACTTGCTTTCCTCATCTGTAAATGGCAACAATAATCCCCATCTCCAGGTTACTGTGAGGTTTAAGTGGCACCCTATGAAAACACCTAGTGTGATTCCTGCACACAGCAACGCACAGTAGTTTTCTCTCTCCCTTATTCCCTGGTCATGGATACTACTGTTTCATCACAAAGTTGTTTTGTGAATGAATGAATGAGTGAAGGTCTTCTTCATATGCCTAAACACCCCTTGCTCTTGATGATCCCCTACTTATCTTGT